>NW_016829883.1:388173-414616 GCF_001698545.2 Rhinopithecus bieti
CCCCCCCCCCCCCGGCCTCCCCACATACACACAATCTGTTTGCCCTCCCCTGTGATGGGCCCCCATGGCCTCCATGGGCTATCCACTTGCTTTTGGACAGAGTTCATCGATGAGAAGCTCTGCCTTACACTGAGCCCAAATTTATCTGCCAATACAGCCCACAACAGTCCTCATCTGACCCCTTGGACCACACAGAACAAGTCTGCCCCCTTCCTTATCACAGCCCTGCACGTATTTGATCTTCCTTGATGAAGTCACCATTGAGCAGCCATGTCACACTATTCACCAAAATAACCCAAAATAACAGACTATCAAATCTGCAGCCAACCATGAGAAGTCACTCACACTCATTGCTGCTAACCCACACCTCTGCCAACCTCTTCTGAGGGAGTTGAGAATGGAGTGGAGTTTTATATGATATTTCATTTGTTACTATTCCATTTCACCCAGTTAAACTGAGTCCATTCCTCCAACTGCCACAACATTCTTTTCACTGTCGTAAAATATATGTAACATGAAGTTGGCCATTTTATCCAGGTTTAAGTGTGTAAGTCGGCAGCATTAACTATATTTACAATGCCGTGTAGCCCTGTCGTGATCTTTTGAAGCACTCTTTTGACCGTTCCTGGTGCATAGACAATGCTCGATAATTTGTTGGTGGATTAAAAAAAGAATGAATGAATATCATCTGAAAAGGTTACTCTCCTGTCTCTGTTTGTGTTTGGGTGTCATCAAGGTCCTCAGAGAGAGGACAGGAATAGGAAAGCCCACAGCACCATCTGTCCCTGGATCAATGTCCACCCACCATTCAGTACACTGGGGTGAGGAGTGTGCCTACCTGTGCTGCTACCCAGCTCCCATCTACCCATCTCATCCCCAGGGCTGTCATGAGAAGCTTCACTGCGGCCAGGTGCGGTGGCTCAAGCCTATAATCCCAGCACTTTGGGAGGCCGAGACAGGCGGATCACGAGGTCAACAGATCGAGACCATCCTGGCTAACATGGTGAAACCTCGTCTCTACTAAAAATACAAAAAAATTAGCCAGGTGTGGTGGCAGGCACCTGTAGTTCTAGCTATTCGGGAGGCTGAGGCAGAAGAATGGTGTGAACCCGGGAGGTGGAGGTTGCAGTGAGCCGAGATCACGCCATTGCACTCCAGCCTGGACGACAGAGCGAGACTCCGTCTCAAAAAAAAAATAAAATGAAAAAAAAGAGAGAAGCTTCACTGCTTCTGGCTGGGGACCAATAAAATGGAGAAGAAAAAGAAAAGAAGTGCATTTGCAAAACCCCAGTGAAGCCATGCAAGTGCCTACTAGTGGGCTCTTCTTCAAGTGCTCACTTGCTCATTGGTTCCAGAAGAGGAGATGTCCACAGCATATTCTGGGAAGATGGGACTCCAGGAGAGGCTGAGACTCAGGAGAGAAAGCAAGGGAGGTAGTGAGGGAGGTAGATGAGGACTCTGGATTGAACCTATGCACAGCAGGAAACTGTGGAATACTGCGACCCACATCTCCAACCCTCTTCTACCCTAGACTGGCCTGAAATATCCCTGACAGCTTCTCAAAGATACTATCTCCAAGTTCACCCTATACCAGGACAGGCAATCCCAGGGGCAAGACAAATCCAATTAAAACAGATGAGCACCTTCCCACTTGGCCTTAAACTTCAATTCCTTCTTAGCATCTTCTGCTCCTTGTTTCCTTGACAAAGAGGCAAATTCAGTGCTGAGCAGATTATCTGTCTTTGGTAGCTAGTCTTAACAGTTATTTTGCTCCATGTCCTTTATTCTACAGTGCCCTTCTCTTGGTCTATGCTGGCCCCTTCTGGTAGCAAGGCTCCACACTCCTGCAGGGAGCCCAGTCCATGCTGTACTAGTGGAGCTGTCCTCCCAGCTAAGGGCCTGGGCATGTTACAAGACCTGGCTCATTGTAACCTGCCCCTACTCAGTGATTAGTTCGAGAATGAGCTGTAAGCCAAGCCACACCCAGTCAGAGACTTCCCCAGAGCCTTGCTGCAGCAGCCATCAAAAAAGTCTCTTTCTTGCTGAGATTGCTAAGAAGGATATGGTCTGGGACTGTTAGCAATAAATCTATCTGCTACCAACAATCTAAAGAATTGATCCAAACAAATGAACAGAGGCAGAGATAGAAGCTAGAAGGATACAGAGCCCTAAAACCATCATTTAAGCCCTGAAGCAAGCTGCACACATAGACTGCCTAGGTACTTGAACCAGTCTTTTTTTTTTTTTTTTTTTTCTTAAATGTACTTGAGCTAGTTTTCTATTATCTGTAACTGAAGGACTCCTCAAATATGTCTGCTATATCTTCGCTATCTCCATTTCTCTCCACCCCTGCTTGTCTTCCTGGTCTTCTAAGTCACCATCATCTCTTGCCTGGATAACTATAAAAGCCTCTTCACCAGTCTGTTTACCTTTTCTAGTTCCCCCACCCAATTTTGTTCTCCAATCTATACTCTATACAACAGCCAGAATAATTGCTATTAATATAAAAATGTAAGTCATATTATGTCAGTGCCTTCAATAGTTAATCCTAGGGCTGTTCACTTTCTTTGTGATAAGATCTCAGCTCCTCCATAGCCTACAGAGCCCCATCTGCCCTGGCCCTGCCCAC
Organism: Rhinopithecus bieti; assembly: GCF_001698545.2. Lineage (NCBI taxonomy): Eukaryota > Metazoa > Chordata > Mammalia > Primates > Cercopithecidae > Rhinopithecus > Rhinopithecus bieti. Next base: position 390,803 of record NW_016829883.1, read on the forward strand.
CTGCCCAGTCTCACTTCTTTCTACTTGCCCCTCACCACAGTGGGCTGCTTCCAGTTTCTACAACATAGGACTCCCTTTCCTACCTCACAGAGTTGCTGCAAACACAGTTCCTTCTTCCTAGATGACGTGGGTGCTATGATTTGAATGTCTCCTTTAAAATTCATGTTGAAATTTAATTGCCACTGTAACAGTATTAAGAGGTGGGGCCTGTAAGAAGTGAAGAGATTAATGTTGTTATCACAGGAAAAGTGGGTTCCTGATAAAAGAATAAGTGCTGCCCCCATACTGTCCTGCACACTCACATGCCCTTCCACAATAGGATAACGCAGCAAGAAGGCCCTCACCAGATGCCAGCACCATGCTCTTGGACTTCCCAGTCTCCAGAACTACAAGTCAAATAAACTTTTTTTCTTTATGTATTACCCAGGCTGTGGTATTCTGTTACAGCAGTAAAACATGGACTAAGATAAAAGGTAACACCTCCATATTCTGAGGGTCACCTTGACAGAAAGGCCAGGTAAGAGATCTGCCACTCTAAGGAGCCTGTTACTCATTGCACCCAGTTTGTTTTCTTCATGATACACGGGAACCTCCCTAAGAAGGAACCACATCTGCTTTATTTAACTATTGCATCCTTAATTCTAGCAATGGCTTGGCATATAATGGGTTCTCAATGCACTATTCAATGAGTGAATGAATGAATGCATGTGTGTTTAGGCAGAGAGATGGATGGATATATGGATGGATGGACGTTTGTATATGGGGAAAGGATTTGGATGCCTGAGAGTGAATGCAACTCTGACGTGTGGGAATAAGGGTGAGAGTTTGCTACTGTTTTCTGCTTGATACACTTCTGTTTTTAACTATGGACATGTAAATTCTTGTGGAAATTAACAAAAGAAAAAAGGAAAACAGCAACAAGAGAGATATACTGGACTTTAGACCAGGCTCTATCACTCACTTGCCAGGCTCCCTAGGGCAAACCCCCTTGCCTTTCTGGGTCTTTATCTCATCAATCATCAAAGGGCCCTGACCACCATCCCATGCTGTGACCATATCACATGTTGGGCTGGTGTAATTGCAAGAAGCTTCATGGAAGAAGTTAGCACTAGTGTTTAGGAAGATGACTTTGGAGTTGGAGAGACAGGTTGAAATCCAGACTCTGTCACTTCCTAGTAATGAAACTTTATGAAAATATCCTCTCTGGGCCTCAGTTTGCTCATCTGTAAAATGGGGATTATAAACCTTACCCTCATAGGATGATTATAGGACTCAATGAGGAAAATTATCAAAACTGACTTAGTTAATACTAGGTGCTCTATAAATGGGCAGCAGCCTCAGAAAAGAGATGGGAGGGTCCCTAGAGTTCCCTGGCAACAGCCTCCCTGTTTGCTTTCCTTTTTCCTGATAATCTGAGTCAGTTTGGGCTTTTTGTGTTCAAGGATGTCCACTGGGCACCACTCCCCAGTCCCGTGACCCCTTCCAAGAGCAGGAATCAGTTCTTCCTCTCCAAGTGATTTCTGTGTGAGTCAGGACAGTAGTATGTCATCAGGGCTGGCCAGCAAAGCAGGGCTAAGGTCTCCCTGGAACTAGAAGCATGTGCAGGGGCTGCAAAACTGACCTATACATGTATGTGGAAATGTGTATACACACACACACACATACACACACACATGCACAGTAGGCACAGAGCCCTGAAAAAAGTGAAAGCTACATTGCGCCCAGAGGAGGTCCAGTCAAAAGAAGGGATGGCAACAAGGGGAATAGGGAGAGGAAGGAAAGGGATGAGAGCACACAAGACCACATCAGAGGGCAGACACTGGCAGGCCCAGAGCACACACATCTGCATTCACTCAATATCTGCTCAGTCCTGCTAGGTGCCCACCTAAACATACCCAGAAATCCTGTCCTCTCCCAAAACCTTTCCAGACTGCACTCACGGAAGGGAGCATTTTCTCCAGATGTGATCTGCCTAAATGCCTCCTTGCCTCCAAATTCCTTTGGTTTCTACCCTGAAAGAGGCTCAGTCTAGCAGAACAACTCTGCCAACCCCTCTCCATCTAAGCGCCAGACCCCTCTGGGAGTGTAGCAGTCTCCACCAGACCTCAGAGCTAGAAGGCCTCTTATGGTACATCTGGTCCAGTGCCTATCTCCAGGCCCATTGTACAGATGGAAATCTGAACCCAGAGAGTGGTGGCCGGCTGCCCAAGGACCCACACTCAATCATCAGCCACCAGCAGAGGTGACTAAGAGCCAGCTGACCCTCCTCTCTTCCTCACTTGTTGAATGGAATCATCAGGCTGCCTTGCCTGCCTAGGGTACAGCATGAGCTCAGAAGCAGGTAGCCTTGGGTTTAAATCCTGACACTGATGCCTTGCTAAACACATGACCAAGTTTAAATGACTTAACCTATTTGAGACCCAATTCCAAATCTCTAAAATGGGGGTAACAATCCCTACCCCACAGGGTTGCTGTGAGAATAAAGTAAGACAATAGAGAGAGAGGACTTAGGAAAGTGCCCAGTACCAAAACTGCAGTAATAGTTATTATTATTGCTGTTATTATTGCCGCAAGTATGGAGACAAGGTCTCCTAGATGAGGCCTCTGCACTGAGCCAACACTTTGCCCCTACCCCACTCTCCCTGGCCAAGACCTCCTCTGTCAGACCACACATCTGGGTCTCTGGGACCTTACTCCTTCTGTGTCCCCACTTTTCACCTACAGCCCCACCACTGACCCAGCTCCAAAGTAGCAAATGCACAACTTGACTCCATCTCTGGCTCTGACTCATTCTAGTAGTTCTCGGCCCCTTCCTCTTCGCAGATGCCCGGTCACAGCTCCAAGTACCACGGGCTCCTACCTTTCTGCTGCCATATCCCTTAGCACAGAGCATTCTCACAAGGCCACATTCCAAAGTCTCCCACAAGGGAGCCCCAGTTCCTAGGAGCCTGTATTGCCTCTAGGGTAACCTAGGACCCCTGCCTCCCAGAGACAGTATCTCTCTCTGCTCCAAGGCTCCCAGCAAGAAATGCTTCTCACTCCACTTCCTGCAGATTATGCTCCCTATGCCTAGCGAAGGTCAAATTTCCAATGGCATAAGGTGTGTGGAGCAGGCATTCATTCTCTGGACCACAAAGAGAAAGAAAGGAAGAAAGGACGCAGCTGGCTGGGAGCACTGGTCAGAACTGGAGGGTGGAGGAGGGACTACTGGAAGCCCCAGCATGATGAAGGCCAGGGCTCTGGAAGAGAAGAACTCTCAGCAAAAGCCCTGACTATGCCGTGAAGACCACTAGTCGCTAGGTCACCCAGGTCAGGCATGCCCTTTCTCTGGTTCCCCAGAGGAGTCTTCCCTGGCTTACTACGGAGACCCTTGGCACATCTTGCCAGGCTCCAGAAAGAGAAGTAAAATCTGTGCCTACCTCCAGAGCAGCAGAAAAAGCTAGTTCTGGAAGGAGACAACAGCCCAGCTCCACCATTTGCCGGCTGTGTGTCTTTGGGCATGTGACTTGCCCTTTCTGGGCCTCAGTTTCCCCAACTGTACAACGGTGTTAATGATACCCTACCTCATAGGATTACTATGAGGATTACATGAGATAATGTCTATTTAGCTTCCAGTACAACCCTACCCACTCCCAAACCTGAAAACCCAATGCTCTTATCTGGCACACCGCAGGGGCAGCAAAACTGGGGGTGGCAGGCAAGGGTTGCATAACTGTACATGTGGCCCCCTTCCAGGTGTGGGGTCCATTCTGAGCCAACAAGATCAAAGGCAATTTCTCAAAAATCATGTGAACCAGTCCTCACCCCTCTCCCCACCCCCCAGGCCCTGGGTGTGCCCTCCCGCTTTTGCTGGTGGACTTCCCTACCACTCCTGCCCTGGGGATGTGGGAAAAGGACAATGAGAAGTCGACACCCACTCAGAGGATAAGCTTACATCATCCTCCTTGCCATTTTTCCTCTTTCCCTGACCCTATGACTCAGATCCACAGCTTAACAACCCCCATGTGGTCATAATCTCAGATGCTGGTTGGATTTGGTCATTTTTCTGCACAGACCCCAAACCCCATATGTGCAGCCAAGTACCATCCAGCCACTTGTTCTACAACACTTTCTAGGAGTCTCTTTAGGTGCTGTGGAATTCCAACTCGTGGCTCTCTTATCACACTGCATCTCTGACTCCAAACAGCATTGTCAGGCTCCGTGTCAAACTCAAATCCTACTCCAAAGAATGAAGATGTACTCCTCCAGGGAAGGCCAAAGTTTAAGGATGGAGGAATTCCCACAAGAAGGTTCAGAAGTCAACCTAATAAGGACACAGACACCCCAGAGGACTACTTTGAAAGGACCACACTTCTATAATTGTCCTTTGCATAAATATTAAAGCACCCAACGCAGCTGTCAGGTATCTGAACATGAGACATTCAGCCAGCCTACCATCGGGTAGGAAAATGTACTCACCCAAAATACTCCCATGAAATGAGCCACTTCATACCCTACAGCCCCATAGCCCTCCACCCCGCCCTGCACTCAGATCAGCCCAACCCATCGGACAGGTTTAGACTTTCAGTTCAAGTTTAAACTTCAATTCCCCTCAGCCTCAAGCTGTCCCACCTATTTGCAGGCCCCCACACTACAAGGAAGGCAGCACAGCATCAGATTTCCTAGGGACTTCTGGGAGGCCAGAGGGAACTAGAGGAGGCCACACTAAATAAAGAACTCCCTTAAAGACAAAGCAACTTCATTACTTTCTAATATAGAAACTAACTGCTAAAGACATGCTTATAAGAAAAGGACCTGGGGCTTTAATGAAGAGATGAGACTCATTTACAATTATCCACATCCAATTTGAAGGTAAATCGTTTTTCTAAATTAAGACAAATAACAGCCCCCCCACCCCGCCACACACACACACACAATCTTTTTTGCTTTACTACTTGCTTAATGTTTTCCCTCAGTGATAGATCCCATATCTGAGTCATTCATCACGCTTTTCTCATTAGGGCAAGTTTGGCTTAGAAATAAATCCCCTGCCTTAGGCTGCCAAACTTGCCAATTCGCTAGCTAAACGGTCGCAGGGAGGGCCCTGGGCGCTGGGATTCAATCCCCTCCCTTCTAGTGTGTCCCCACTCGGGGTCCCCACCTCCCTCCACAGTCGCCCGCATCTCCTCTCCATCCCACCTCACCCCCCACCTCCCTGAGGCTTCCCAAGCCCAAACTGCCCATCCCAGTTCCCTCCCCACCCCCGACACCTACTCACCCCGTGGCCCCTGCCAGCCGTCTCTACCTGTCCTTCCCGGAATCTAACCCCTCATGCTGCCCACGGCTGCCTGTAGACGTGCACCAGTCGCCCACACCTTCGCCCTGCTGGGCCCCGCAGAGTGGACCCGCCTAACCACTCGCCCTCCCTCCCCGCCGCTCCCCTCCCGGAGCTGGGCGTTTTCCTCCGCAGGACCCGAGAGACCCCGCTAACCTCCGAGCCCCGGCCGGCGGCTTCGTTAAGCTTCAACACCGGACAGATCTGCCCCCATGCCCGCTCCAGACCCGGGGCCTCCAAAAGCGCATTCACCCACCCGGCCCGGTCCGCAGCTTCCGGGGTCTGCAGGTCCGACGGCGCCCGGGCCCCTCTCTGGCCGAGGGAAGTGGGGCGGGATAGGATCCAGGGGCCCCCAGCTCTCCGCGGGCCCCACAGCCCAGGGCAGGAGCGGCGCCCGCGGTTCCCGGGACTCCTGTGCACGGGGGACCGCCCGGACCCGGGGGAGGGCAGGTGAGCGGGAGCCCGGAGGGAAGGCGCCCCCGCTCAGCTCCTGCAGCCCAGCGCGGGAACTTGCGGACCTCCGCAGGCTCTGGGCCCGGCCCGCAGCAGACAAAGGCCGCCCCACCCCGCGCCGCCCGCGCCACGCCAGCACTCACCGCGCCGCGCCGACTCTGGGACTCGGGGACGCGGCCCAGCCTAGCTCAGTCGCCGCCGCAGCAGCGAGGCCGAGGCCTGGCCGATAGCCGGGGGCGGCCGGGAGTCCGAGGGCGGGGCGCCGCCGGAGGAATCCCGCCTGGAGCCGGAAGCCGGGGCCCGAAAGGCGGCTCCGGTGCGTCCCCGAGGCCGGATTGGCCCCGCGGCGGCGGCTGCGGACAGAGGCCTGAGCCAGCCCGCTGGGCAGAGCACACGGCCCGGCCCCCGCCGCCCCGCCCCGCCCCCAGGCCTGACCCTGGCGGGGAAAACCCTCGGCTCCGGGAGCAGGGCGCTGCCCATCCCCCACCCAGTTCCCACACTTCCAAGAGCTGAATCTTCCTTTCTGCTAGAGGGGACAGGCGACTGACTGGTCATCGACTGGCGGCGGAACAGCGCTGGAATCCTGCTGTCCGACCCCAGTCCTGGGTTCTTCCTCCACACCATGCTGGCACCACAGCCCAGAAAGGGTTAACTCGACTGCGAGGAATTAAGAGCTGCAGGGAGCTCTCTATAAATACAGTGTCGTGGGCGCCTGAGCCAACCGCAGGACAATTTCCACTGAGCTGGTTTTCCTCTTTTCCTTCCACCCACGGCCATCCGACGAGCCCTGCCCCCAGCCCCACCCCAGACTGCTGGCCGGACTTGGCTCCAACAGGCCTGACACCTAGTGGCCTTGGGCTCTGTCCTCACAGGGCTCCGCTCCAGCCGGGATTTTGCCGTGGTGCAGCCCATCCCTGCACCTGTTCTTGGATCTGTTCTTCCTCACAGGACAGTGACAGCTAAAACGTAGGGAGGCTTTTGTGGGCCAGAGTTAGGTTAGGAGCTTTCCATGCTGGGCCTCTTTAGTTTTCCAGACAGCCCCACCGGGTAGATATTTTCCCATTTCACAGATGAGAAAACCAAGGCTCAGAGGGATGAAGGGACTCCAACCTTGTACTGCTGCCAGGCTCACCACCAGTGCCAGTGGCAGTACTGGGCAGGGCTTGAGAAATGAGTATGAAAACGTGTGTCTCTCTGCATGTGTTGCCACTGTTGTAAGCTCTTTACCATTTTATCTCATTTAATCTTCACAACAACTCATTGAGGTGAATACCATTATTATCCTCTTTTTTTGCAGATTGGAAACAGGGAAACTAAGATACAAAGAGATTAAGTAACTTGGGGACACATAGCTATGAAGGGAGGAACCAGGATTTGCCCTCTGAATTTAAGTGTGCATGTGGTATATGGGTAGGGGTGGCGGTGCATGGGTGTGGGGGGTTTTTGTCCTTTTTTTTTTTTTTTTTTGAGACGGAATCTGACTCTGGAGTGCAGTGGCGCGATCTCGGCTCACTGTAACCTCCGACTCCCGAGTTCAAGCGATTCTCCTGCCTCAGCCTCCTGAGTAGCTAGGATTACAGGTGTGCACCACCACATCCAGCTAATTTTTGTATTTTTAGTAGAGACAGGGTTTCACCATTTTGGCCAGGATGGTCTCAATCTCTTGACCTCGTGATCCGTTCACCTTGGCCTCCCAAAGTGCTAGGATTACAGGCATGAGCCACCGTGCCCGGCCAGGTGTGTATATTTGTGAACACATTCAAGCAACTCTGTATTTGAGTCTACGTGCATATGTGTTTTTGAATCACACAGCAGCTGTGTCTGTGTAACTGCCGACTGCTCCTAGGGATGGCAGCAGAGAGGCCCAGCTGTCTTGTCCCTGACGACCTCCAGGAACTCTGGAGAAATCCACGCTGCTCCCCGCTGCCCTGCCAGGCCCTATCCAGCCTCGTCCAGCCTGGGTCTGGCCTTACAGGTCTCAGGATGAGTAGCCTCCACTTGGCCCAGCAACCTGGGAAAGAAGCATCACATGGAGAGGTATGCCTGGGCTGAGGGAGCCAGGAGCCCTGCTGGAGGACCCCGGAGGTGGCATTGAACAGATCTAGAGAAACTTACTTTCCTTCCCTTCACAAAGAGTCAGTCCTGTGCCTTGTGCCCTGCAGTGGTGACACTGGTCCTGTCCTAGGGGATTTATAATCTGGCATGACTCAGCCATGGTGGACAGTGAAGGAACATCACAGAGCAGTTTATAGTGTGTCTATGGGGGGAGATTTTAAAATAATCATTCAAGAGCAGAGGTCAGGAGGGAAGGAAAGGTGTATTGGCTCTCATCCCTGGAAGCAGCAGATTGAGAGGGCTCTGATCCGCTAGGAAGGGCAAACAGCTTGGGCAGGGCACAGATAGTATGTGTGTAGGACCAGCTCATCTGAGACTCAGACACTTGGATCTGGACACCGATAGCTAGAATGACCATCCCACCATGCAGGGGTCTCCTTGGTTCAGAGAATGTTTGTCTGATTGTCCCTGGGAACTCAGGAATGGGGGTGCTACACAGAGATTCCCATCAGAACCAGAAAAACTCAGGATGGAAGGTTGTCTTCATGCATTCTTTCTGGACAACAGCCTTACCCCTCTCACCTCTATCCCTCCCACCCCCCACCTCCCCACAACCTGCTTCCTGGGCCAGCACAGGAGTAGATGACTCAGAATGTGCTATCTCCAGTTTTGCTTCAAGTTCACCAAGGAGGTCACAAACCAATCCCAAAAGACCCAGACTGGGACAAGTCTTATCCTACTTTTTATCTACCTACCATCCTGCAGGTTCCTCAAATTCAACATGTGCAAAATTGAACTATCACCTGTCCCCCAAACCTGTTTCCCTTTCTAGAGATATACAGGAAGGACTATGCTCAAAACCTGGACTCATCCCTCCCTCCCTCCCACTTCTCCCCTCTTCCCACTGCCAATATCAGAATATCTTAGGAATCCATCCCTTTCCTGAATACCCGACTGCCACCCCATCTTCATCTGAGCCCCCATCACTCCTCACTGGATTGTTGTTGAAGCCTCTTAACTGATTCTGCTGACTATGACTCCTCAGTCCATAGGTGCCAGAGAGAGCCTTCTAAAGCGCAAATCCTCCCACAATGCCACAATGTATCTTGCCTACATGAAGCCCTCCAGTGTTCTCATTTGCCCTTAGGCTGCTAGTTGTCCACTAAAATTCATTCTCTTCTTCTTCCTTACCAACAGAGTGTAGCATTTGTTCTAAGAAGTTCTATGCCTGGTTGAAAATACATGGGTACCCCAATCCACTTGCAGCTAGAGGCAGTCACGTGACCCAGTGTGGCAAATGAGATGGAAATGAAACTCACCAATGGAGGCTTTGGGGAAAGCATGTTAAAGGAGCAGCCCTGAGCTATGGAAACCAGTCTGGTAGTTCCTCAAAAACATTAAAAATAGGCCAGGTGTGGTGGCTCACACCTGTAATCCTAATACTCTGGGAGGCCAAGGCGGGCAGATCACCTGAGGTCGGGAGTTCAAGACCAGCCTGGCCAGCATGGTGAAACCCCATCTCTACTAAAAAAAAAAAAAAGATACAAAAATTATCCAGGCATGGTGGCACTCGCCTATAGTCCCAGCTACTCGGGAGGCTGAGGTAGGAGAATCACTTGAACCCAGGAGGCAGAGGTTGCAGTGGACTGAAATCATGCCACTGCACTCCAGTGAGACTCTGTCTCAAAAAAAAAAATTAAAAATAGAACTACTATATGATTCAGCAATTCCACTTATGGGCATACCCCCAAAGAATTGAAAGCAGGGTCTCAAAGAGATATTCGTACACTCATATTCATAGTGGCATTACTCACAATAGGCAAAATGTAGAAGCAACCAAGTGTCTACATCTCCAGATGAATGGATAGGCAAATGTGGTATATCCATACAATAGAATATTATAACTTTCCTCAGGGCACAAATTATGACTGAAATTAGGAGACAACTTCCTTTTGCCTCCTTTGACATACAAAAGGAAAAGTGTCTCTCTCATCTATTTAAATACACGTAGATAAAGCAAACTGTACAGTGTAAGCTATGGAGACATTTCTGTCTTTTTAGAGCAGCTAAGCAGTCCATCTCATAGAAAGCAGCTCAGAAACATTGAGATGCCTCTCCTAAGAATGATACTGAAAATGTATTCATTTTGACTGCTTCCTCAAGAAACAAAAATCAATTCTTGGCAGTGTCAGGGATTTAAGGCCCAAGTGGGGATTGGGGATTTTATCGAGGATCCCTGTGATGCTGAGCCAACATCTTGGCACTGGCCTCCCTTCCCTCAGGCTGGTTGGTGCATATTACTTCCCAAGTTGTTTGCATTTTTAGGCCTCAAATCCTTGATGTCTTGGCAAAGGCCACCCACCCACACTCCACTCTGCCCACTCACTTAGGACTCATAGGGTAACATCAGGAGCCGTTCCATCCAGCCTAAACTGAAGGCAACCACATTTCTCTCAAATGACTGAATCCGGTGCAAAATTGAATACGGTGCATAGCAACCAATGCAGTTTCCGGCTTCCTAGTTTCTTAGTCCTGGGAATTGAGTCTTGGAATAGGCTTCAAATGTCTAGAACCAACTAATTCCAGCTGGCAGCGTCTGGCAAGCAAAATAACAGGAGCAGCCTAATGAAAGAGGAACGGGTCCTCCAAGGAGGATCACCGGGGAACACCTCACAACCCTAAGGCCCTAATACATACACAACAACATAACGAAAGAGCTTCTAAGCAGTCTTTTCTAACTACCTGCTTCTCTCTGACTCACCAGCCTCTGTTCTTCTTCCCTGTTCACCCTTTCCATTATCTGTCTTCCTCCCCATCCCCAGTGAAACCGAACCATTCAATCCCCTTTCTCTTTCCAATTTCTTTACTATAACCTGGGCTGACAACACTCCCAATACCACAAAGCCATTTCAGAGTTTGTGTCCTGCAGCTGGTGAGTTGGAAGGAAGGTGGGAGGTCCTCCACATAGGAGGGTTGGACAGAGTTTAAAAAACAAAACAACAGAACAAACTAAAAACGGCACCATGCTACCAGGGGAACTCTTCTATCTCATTGGGAGTTGTTTTTTTCTAATAGCTCTCACATGCAAATAACTGAACAGGCTCTGCCCTTGCGCTGACCTGAAAGTGAGCACCCTCCTTCAGTTTTGCATCATAGGTGCAGGCACCTCACGCTAGTCCTGGCCCTGCTCTTAGGCTTGCCCCAAGACAGGCTCAGAGAAGCAGGCACTGACCAGAACAACTAAAGGTTCCTGCTAGACAAATAAGATCAAGTGCCCCCCCCACAAGTGCCCAGCCTCACAAGCCAGTGGTGATGGCCCTCGTAAGGAAGACAGTGGGTAAACCACATGAAATCCAGAAATCTGAATTTCAATCCAGGTGCTTAATCCTTTTTTTTTTTTTTTTTAAGAGATGGGGTCTTGTTCTGTCACTCAGGCTAGAGTGCAGTAGTACAATCGTAGCTCACTACAGCCTTGTATTCACCTCTGGGCACAAGAAATCCTCCTTCCTCAGCCTTCCTGGTAGCTAGGACTACAGAAGTAAGCCAGGTACTGAATCTTAAGTGCTAATATTGCTGTTTGCAGAATTACAGGGTCTCTTTGTGGTATTTGTTTTCAGCTGGGCTTGTGACATTATGCCTAGACATCTTCAGGGCACCTTACCAAATGGACTCAAGGGAAGGTTTAACTGCCCCAATGGTGAGAACAGTTTATCCAATCTTCCTTAATGGAGCACTCTTAACCTGCAGTTCTTCATGTCAACCCTAATCTCTGAGGCAGGCCAACCAACTGCAAATCCCCGCCCTTTTTCTCTCCCTGGCTTCTCTCAGTCCACTCTCCCTCTCTCCTGGAGATAGGCATTTTGCAGTGAAAGTGACCCTACTTGGCACCATGTCTTGGCTGCTGCAAGATCTCCACTTGGGTTACTGGTGCTAAGGAAGAACCCAGTTCGAGACAAGCCAGGCCACGAAGCAGGATGTGTGAGTTGCAGCATCCTCAGTCAGTGACCAAGGCTCAGTTCTCTTCCAGTTTCCTTCCCACCCTGCTTCTGCCACCAGACATGGGGCTTCCTGCCCACTGGCCTACCTCACCCAAAGTTACTACATGAGGCATGGGGTATTATATCTTGTTAGCTTACCTGCTTCTTCCATTATTGTGGTTAGCAGTTGCTCACGAATACAACCTTGCATTTGTTTTCTTAAAACAGGACTTTCAGCAAAATAACATATGCGGCTCCTCTTTCTTCCTCAGTTCTCATGATGAGACCATCACAAACATTAACTTCAAAAGAAATCCTTTCTGCAGGAACCTGGCACCTTCACAGGCAAACAGGGATGGGCTCTGGGTTTCCACACAGGAACTTGAGCAGCAGCACTAATGTTGTCTACTCAGGGAGAGGTGCAGCCAGATGTGTGGCTTCTGAGGAGTGACTCCAGCCAGAGTTTCTCTCCTCACCCTAGTAGCTCCTCAACCAGCCCTTCATTATTCTTTGGGGTCAGCATTGCTGTCAAAATGTGGCCCCTCTCCATCATCCTCCACCCCTCCATAAATACTCACACAGTCCGGTTCCTCCCAGCTTAGGAGGAGGGAGTCTATCAGAGGTTGTCCTCTCCAACTGGACCAATCCACTTACTTCCCTAAGCCTCCTCCAAGGAGCAGGTGCCAGCTTCAACCTTGGTCTGTTCTGATGTGTGCTGCCCACAGTGTTCTCCACTTGACCCGAGCCACGTGTCATATCTCCCCAGGTACTTTGAGGGCTCCTTTAGGGCAGGAACTCTGGCTCATTCTCCTCCAGGCTCCTCATTCATGCTCCCAAACTCCCACCTGGGATGCTGTGGCTGAATGAGGGCTTGAACTCTGGAGTAAATGTCTTGACCCTGGCTGGCGGGAAGGGGCATTGACAGTACAGCAGGCTGAAAACCAGGACACCAGGGCTCACCTCTCATCCCTGCCACGAACTAACCATGTGGCCAGAGGAGGTAGCTTAACTGTTCTGGGCCTTTTCCTCTCAAAGTCCTCCCAAAGCTCCTCTGCAGCCCTGAGCCACCATTTCTCACTGAGAGCATCAGAATTTCCCCCTCAGCCCTGCAGCAGACAGGACTAATGAAGCAGGCTAGCGCCAAGGACAAGCGGCCTGCAAAGCCAGAAAGGAATTAACAGTCTCCAACTTCCCTACTCCTTTTCAAGTTATTTCCATCATGGTTGACATAGGCACTTGCTACTCTGAGCCCCCTCCTGGTAATAAGTGGAAACGCAGCTGAAATGGGCTCCTGGCTGGGCGCGGTGGCTGAAGCCTGTAATCCCAGCACTTTGGGAGGCCGAGACGGGTGGATCACAAGGTCAGGAGATCGAGACCATCCTGGCTAACACGGTGAAACCCCGTCTCTACTAAAAAATACAAAAAAAGTAGCCGGGCGAGGTGGCGGGTGCCTGTAGTCCCAGCTACTTGGGAGGCTGAGGCAGGAGAATGGCGTGAACCTGGGAGGCAGAGCTTGCAGTGAGCTGAGATCCGGCCACTGCACTCCAGCCTGGGCGACAGAGCGAGATTCCGTCTCAAGAAAAAAAAAAAAAAAGAAATGGCCTCCTGTCTTAGGTGTCCAAGGATGCTCCTCAATGCCCAGCTTAAAGGAGGAATGGGAGGGAAGGAGAGGGGAAAGCTGTGTGGGCTGAGGCTGTGGAGGTCAGGGAAGGGTTCGCAGAGGAGGTGGACTTACACTGACCTTGAAGGGTGGGAAGAACTTGATAAGTGAAAGGCATCAGGGACCTGCCCAGGTCTGGCCTTCTCTAAGACAATACACACTTGGGAAGACATTGATCTAATTACCCTGGTGGTGCTGCTTGCAGAGTCTGACACCAGGAAAGTGGTCAAGTGCAGGGGGCAGAAGGGGAAGGCCACCTCGAGAAGAGCAGATCTGGGAGCAGAGAAAAGAGCTCCTGGGCCACACCCTCTGCCTTCCCTCCCTGTGCTACCATTCAGGTCAGCCCTCCTCTTGCACAACTAGCCTACTCAGGAAATCACACCAGCAATTCTCCTCTCCTGCATCATCAATCTTTTCACTCTCTCCCAAATCATTCACTACCTTTCTTGAAACACTTTCTGCCTCTAGAACAGAAAGTTCTTGCTTTTCCTCTCACCTTGCTGGTTATTCCTTCTAGTCTCCTGTGCTGGATCCTTCTCCTCTCCCCAACCCCTTAACGTACAGGAACTCCAGGACTTAGTACTCACACTCTTTTCTTCTGGGTCCAGGCCCACTCCCTCAGTTATCTCATCCAGTCTGACGGCTTTAATACAATCTGTGTGTTGAGAACGCTCTAATTCAAGTTTCCACCTTGGACTGTATCTTTTAATTCTGTATACCTGACTGCCTACTCAACATCTTCACTAACTTGTCTTGAATCAAACTCATGATTTTCATCCTCCTGCCTACCCACTGCCACCAAAACAAACAACAAACCATTTGTCCTGCAGTCTTCCCCATCTCAGGCGATGGCAACTTCATTCTTCTTCTGGCTCAGGGCAAAAACCTTGCGGTCATCCTTGATTTTTCATTTTCTGTTTCCTTTTTTTTTTTTTTTTTTTTGAGATGGGGTCTTACTCTGTAGCCCAAACCGCAGTGCAGTGGAGCAATCTCAGCTCACTGCAACCTCCGCCTCCAGGGCTCAAGGGATTCTTGTGCCTCAGCCTCCTGAGTACCTGGGGCTACAGGCGTCTGCCACCAGGCCCAGCCAATTTTTTGTATTTTAGTAGAGATGGGGGTTTCACCAGGTTGGCCAGGCTGATCTCGAACTCCTGACCTCAGGTGATCCACCCACCTTGGCCTCCCAAAGTGCTGGCATTACAGGCATGAGCCACCACACCCAGCCGATTTTTCTGTTTCTTGCAAAACCCACACAGCAATCCTACTGGCTCCTACCTTAGAAATATATCCAGAACCAGGAGCACCTTTCTTCTCTCCACTGCTACCACCCTAATCCAAGCCATCCATATTTACCTGTATTGCAGTGGCTTTCTGATTAGTCTCTTTCCTTCCACTTCTTCTCTCTATAGTTTACTTTCTACACAGCAGCTACAGTGACCTCTTTAAATGCAGGCAAATCAAGTCATTCCTCTGCTCAGAATTCTCTGGGGTAAAAGTTAAGTCCTTCAATTGTTCAATATGATCCTCCTACATGATCTGTCTCTGTGCTTTCCTTCTGATCTCATCTCTCTCCCCCTTGCTTCCTCTACTCTGTGTTCGCTTCCTTTACTGCTCCTTAAATATACCAGTCATGCTTGCCTTGGGGCCTTTGCTCTTGCTCTTCCCTCTGACTGGGACACTCTTTCCCCAGATGTCCATAGAGCGCATTCCCTACTTTCTCCAGGTCTCTGTTGAAGTGTTACCTTTCCAGGAAGGCCTTCCCTGACCACCCTATATAAAGTGGTGTCGCTATCCCCAGCCTTGGTCATCCCCAACTTCTTTACTCTGCTTGAGTTTTTTTCCTTAGCACTTATTTACTAACAATATTATATATTACTCGGTTATGCATTTATTACCTATCTCCCTCCATAGAATTTGAGTCATAACTTTGTTGTCCACTGCTGTATTCCTGCACCTAGCATAGTGCCTAATAACTGCTTGTGGCATGAGTGTGGATAAATGAAAAGACCAGTAGTTGACAAGTACATGGATAGAAAATGTTGTGGTGTTGTTTTTAAAAATAGATTTTATTTTTTAGAACAGTTTTAGTTCACAGCAAAATTGAGCAGAAGATACAGAGATTTCCCATATACCCCCGGTCCCACACAGGTACAGCCTCCCCGATAATCAATTTATGGGGTACATTTGTTACCATCAATGAACTTACCTTGACATATCATCATCACAAAGTCTGTAGTTTACATGAAGGTTCATTCTTGGTGTTATACAAATTGTGGGTTTTGACAAATATATAATGACATGTTTACACCATTATAGTATCATATAGGGTAGTTTCACTGCCCTAAACAGTCTGTGTTCTACTTATTCATTCCTCTCCTCCCCTCAACTCCTGGAAACCATTGACCTTTTTACTGTTTTCATAGATTTGCCTTTTCCAGAATATCATATAGCTGGAATCATACAGTATCTTGGCTTTTCAGATTAACTTCTTTCACTTAGTGATATGCATTTAAGTTCTCCTCAAGTCCTTCCACGGTTTGCTAGCTCATTCCTTTTTAGCACTGAATAATATTCTATGGTCTGGATGTACCACAGTTTTTTATCTATTCACCTACTGAAGGACAAGAGGATGTCCTTGGCAATTGTGAATGAAGTTGCTATAAACATTCATGTGCAGGGTTTTTTGTTCGGGTGTAACTTTTCAACTTCCTTTGTTAAATACTGAGAAGTGTGATTGCTCCTCATTTAACAAAGGAAGGTGGATTATATGGTAAGGGTATGTTTAGTTTTGTAATCTAGAACTAGAAATACCATTTGACCCAGCCATCCCATTACTGGGTATATACCCAAAGGATTATAAATCATGCTGCTATAAAGACACATGCACACACATGTTTATTGCGGCACTATTCACAATAGCAAAGACTTGGAACCAACCCAGATGTCCATCAATGACAGACTGGATTAAGAAAATGTGGCACATATACACCATGGAATACTATGCAGCCATAAAAGGATGAGTTCATGTCCTTTGTAGGGACATGGCTGCAGCTGGAAACCATTATTCTCAGCAAGCTATCACAAGAACAGAAATCCAAATACAATACCGCGCCTTGTTCTCACTCATAAGGTGGCGAATTTGAAACAATGCACACTTGGGACACCAGGAGGGGCAACAGTCACAACCCGGGCCCTGTCGCGGGGTGGGAGGACGGGGGGCAAGGTAGCATTAGGAGATATACCCTACATGGGTACAATGACAAGATTATCGGGGTGCAGCACACCACACATGGCACATGTCATCACAGTATGTAACCAAACCTGCATGTTGTACCACAGTGTACCCTAAACTTAAAGTAAATAACAAATAAAAAAATAAAAAACTAAATAAAAAAACGAAACGCCCAAAAACAGTCCTTTTAAACGAGGCGTCACATTTTTGCATTCCCCACCCAAGCTCAATGAATGAGCATTCTGTTTCCTCGGCCATCTTCACCAAGTTTTTAGCGCGGAGGGTGTTTGGCCATTTCAATAGGTAGTCATGTCTTATTGTTTTAATTTGCATTCTCCAGTGACATTTGATGTGAAACATATTTTCATATGCTTACTTGCCACCTAAATGTCTTCCTGATGAGGTGTTTGTTAAGGTCTTTGGCCCATTTTTTAATAAGGTTGTTTGTTTTCTTTTTTTTTTTTTTTTTAGACGGACTCTCGCTCTGTCGCCCAGGCTGGAGTACAGTGGCGCGATCTCGGCTCACTGCAAGCTCCGCCTCCCGGGTTTATGCCATTCTCTTGCCTCAGCCTCCCGACTAACTGGGACTACAGGCGCCCGCCACATCGCCCGGCTAGTTTTTTTTTGTATTTTTTTAGTAGAGACGGGGTTTCACCGTGTTAGCCAGGATGGTCTCGATCTCCTGACCTCGTGATCTGCCCATCTCAGCCTCCCAAAGTGCTGGGATTACAGGCTTGAGCCACGGCGCCCGGCCTAGGTTGTTTGTTTTCTTGTTGAGTTTTAAGAGTTCTTTGTAAATTTTTGGATACAAGTCCTTTATCAAACATATAATTTGCAAATATTTTCTTTTATCTGTGGTTGGTGCTTTTTTCCAGATATGAGAGACCTAAACATATTTATGTACCCATGGGAAGGTACCAGGAGAGAGGAAACAGGTAAGCCCCATGAGGGAGAAGGGTCATGATAATCGACATGTAGAGATTTCTAAGGAAGCAAAAAGGGGCAGGGCCCAGTACCTAGGGAGGACCACCCTTCCTTGGGCTGGATGGGAGGAGGTGAGGATAGGGTAACAAGGATACGAGATGTGAAACTCATGAAAGCTTCCCAATGGCTTCATTTTCATTTTTCCTGTAAAGGACAGTACGAGGCAAGATCATCTGCTGAGAGTGAGGGAGGTGAGAGTGAGCAGAGCCCAAGAAGAGGGGTGAAGATTTAGGGGGAGATTGATCTACTGGAACACCTAGCATTGATTTTAAGCAGTGATTGTAACAGTAATAATCACACAGCCTCTCCCTGCTCTGCTTTGGGGGTTGCAGGCAAAATCATAATTGGGCAGGTGAGCTGCTATGGAGAGGCAGGAATCCAGGCCTCCAGGTCCAGGGTCTATGCCCCACCTCATGACCCATCTCTCTTCAGCTGCTCCCCAGCCACGACTGAAGCCACCAGACCCTGACTGCTTCCCAAGTTCAGGCTTCATCATGACTGTAATTCAACCCAAATGTGGCAGGATGGGTTCTTTAAGAAGCAGACTCTGAGATTAGATGAGATTAGAATAGAGAGTGCTCTGCAGCTCACCACCTGGGGAAGAAAAGGGAGAAAAGTAGAATTGGGCAGGGGAGAAGTTAGGCCACAGTACAGACTCAGCAAAGGCCTTCACCAACCACATGGGGCACTCTGAAGCTGGAACAACCCCTTTCAAGTTGTCCTGTGTCAGGGACAGAGCTGGCCTTTAATACTCAAGCACAATTCAGTCATTGGATGTGGATCTTCTGAAAAGGGGGAAGTTATTTTGATCCAGGTTGCTTTCTTCAGCAGAGGCAATTCCCAAAGAGGACTTACAGCTGAGAGACCATCTTCCTGCAGTCCTCCTAGCACCTGCAGGGCTAGGTCCTTCAACCACAATGGGGATCCACAGCGTCTGCCACAGTACTGCACATTTAATTAGCCCTTATTCTATACCTGACCCACAGTTTCCTTCAAAAGCAGTGGGGGGCTTAGAAGCTTCAGGAACTTACTTGAGGCATCCAGGTACAGGTATCAGACTCCTGCATAGCAGTAAGAGGCCTTGGGTTCTACTCCCAGTTCAGCTACTGCCTCACTATGGTGATGTCAGGGAAGTCTCTGAGCTCTTTCAGCCTATTTCCCTATTTGTATATGAGGGTCGAGCTGAAGCCCTTGCCCAACAGTCTATGGCTTTATAGTACCTAAAACCATCGATGGCAGATTGGGCTGTTCTCAAATTGCTATAAAGAGATACCTGAGACTGGGTAATTTATCAAGAAAAGAGGTTTAATTGGTTCATACTTCAGCAGGCTGAACAGGAAGCATGAAGCTGGCATCAGCTTAGCTTCTGAGGAGGCCTCAAGAAACTTACAATCGTGGTGGAAGGCGCAGGGGGAGCCAGCATCCCAGTGTTCCTTTCAGCTCCTGCAACCTTTCTCAGAATGGTTTTTAGCTCTTCCCAGAAGCATGAATGGTTTCTACCTCTACAAAGAGACATGACTGGATGCTGTATTTGATAGGCAAGGTTCTTGGAGGTTATTCTGTCTATTGCCCTGTTTTCCGGCATCAGAGGCAGAGATATCCCTATTTCCTAGAGAGTTATAGTCTCACGTTAGTCATTGGCAACTTTGGGGGGCTTCAGAGGATTTGAAAGAGGCCAGAATGCAAGATAAAAATAATTTAAAAGTCTGCTTTTGCTTTGGGAAGGAATAAAAAAAATCCCTCGCATCATCCCCCACTCTAGATACCCCATTCCTTGGCGGCAGTTTCATTCACATTTCTCGGGACAATCCTCTGTTCACCTGCCTCAGCTGCTCATTATAGGAATAGGTTTCTGTAGATGGTTGTGCTTTTTGTTTTTCTAAGAGGAAACAATCTTCATTTTTCAGCTCTACATTTTGCTCTCTACCAATGACCAGAATGAAATTAGAAAGAAAGTGGTGCCATCACTCACATTTCTGAACTAATGCGAATGTACAGCAGAAAATGAGCCAAACAACAGTTGGGCCTGATCCTTGGAGCTACAGCACAGAGAAGGTGAAAGGCCCTCAAACATCACCTACTCCTCTATTCCCATTTTACAGACAAGAACACAGGAAAGAGTGAATGGGATGAATGAAAGTTACAAAGTTGCACAAGAATCGCTGCCTCTACTAAGTAGGAGATTTCTTCTTCTCCTTCTCCTTCTCCTTCTTCTTTCTTCTTCTTTTTGAGACAGAATTTTTCTCTTGTTGCCTAGGCTGGAGTGCAATGGCGTGATCTTGGCTCACTGCAACCTCCGTCTCCTGGGTTCAAGAGATTCTCTTGCCTCAGCCTCCCAAGTAGCTGGGATTACAGTTGCCTGCCACCACGCCCAGCTAATTTTTTGTATTTTTAGTAGATACGGGTTTTCACCATGTTGACCATGGTCAAACTCCTGACCTCAATTGCTCCACCCATCGCAGCCTACCAAAGTGCTGGGATTACAGGCATGAGCAATCGCGCCCGGCCAAAGAGATTCTTCTTAAGAGGAAAAGGAAGGGTCTCAGAACATGCTCTCACATTTGAAAATGGCAGAAAAGATACAAATGTTTTTTAAGACAATCAGTACATAACAGGGCTAGAAAATAAAATGAAGAACCATTAGCAAACCAGAAATAGTG
This sequence comes from Rhinopithecus bieti, assembly GCF_001698545.2. Classification (NCBI taxonomy): domain Eukaryota; kingdom Metazoa; phylum Chordata; class Mammalia; order Primates; family Cercopithecidae; genus Rhinopithecus; species Rhinopithecus bieti. Next base: position 411,138 of record NW_016829883.1, read on the forward strand.
GAGAATTTTTAGAAGATGGAAAGTAGATGGGGCTTCATATTTTTACCTTGGTGCTGGATGGAGTGGACTGCAGATTCCCTCCCCCAGACTCGGCCCTGGAGACACTGTATAAGGGAGAGAGGGATGATGTATCCAGAATCTGACCCTGAGAAACAAAAGCTAGATGGGTCCTAGTCGGGTGAGCACTGCAGCCTGGAGTGGTGACAGCCAGAGGTCATGGGTCGATATAAGTCTGGGAGAGGGCTTTCTTGTTGCTTTTCTATCCCCCATACTTCTCCAGGTGGAGGGTAGCCTGCCCTTTCACCTCTGCAGGCAGAAAACATCAACACAACACCAGCCGAAAATGGCAAGGGAACCTCAAGGCACTTCTGGAGCCAGCTGGACTGGCTGGTGGAAAACAGATTCAATAGATGAAGGCTGGCTAGGAGCCATGGAGCAGTCTCTCCTTCTTCTTGTACCCTTGGTTGGGATAAGAGACTACGCAGAGGAAGGTCTGGAAGGGGAGGCACTTCACTTTGGCTTGTCTGTGGACAGGTGGCAAATGGGGAATAGCTGCTAGAGGCTCTGCACCCTGAGGCACTCCCCTCATACCTTTGCCTGGAGGAGCCAAAGCTGGAGCCCCATCTTTAACCTCACTCCTTCTCACAGAGGACACATTATTCACCAAGATAGCCAACACTTCCAAGGGAAGATGAGCTCAGAGCCAAAACCACCACTAAATGAGTGACTAACAAAAGGGGTAATATGGGTCGGGCGTGGTGGCTCATGCCTGTAATTTCAGCACTTTGGGAGGCCGAGGCGGTTGGATCACGAGGTCAGGAGATTGAGACCATCCTGTCTAACATGGTGAAACCCCGTCTCTACTAAAAAAATACAAAAAATTAGCCAGGTGTGGTGGCAGGCACCTGTAGTCCCAACTACTTGGGAGGCTAAGGCAGGAGAATGGTGTGAACCTGGTAGGTGGAGCTTGCGGTGAGCCGAGATAGTGCCACTGCACTCCAGCCTGGGTGACAGAGCAAGACTCTTGTCTCTAAAAAAAAAAAAAAAAAGTCATATGAACAGACTAGGCAAAAGAGGGATTTACAATAAGAACAATATACATCCTCCAAGACATAAGGGAGGACACTGTAAATATCAAGCAAGATAGGCAATGATTTAAAAATAACTAGAAATGTTGGCAATGACAACATTTAATAACCATTGCAACAAATAACTCAGTAGATGGAGTAAACAGCAGAATGTATTCAGCCAAAAAATAAATTAGAGAGTTGGAAGATCAGGCAGAAGACAATCACCAAAATCAAAAATATTGGGGCCAGGTGCGGTGACTCATGCCTGTAATCCCAGCACTTTGGGAGGCTGAGGTGAGTGGATCATGAGGTCAGGAGATCGAGACCATGGCCAACATGGTGAAACCCTATCTACTAAAAATACAAAAATTAGCCAGGCGTGGTGGCGCGTGCCTGTAATCCCAGCTACTCTGGAGGCTGCTGAAGCAGAGGAATCACCTGAACCTAGGAGACAGAGTTTGGAGTGAGTCGAGATTGTACCACTACGCTCCAGCCTGGCAACACAGCAAGACTCCATCTCAAAAAAACGGAAAAGGTCTAAAAATAGAAAATATAAAGAAAAGTGGGCCAGGCATGGTGGTGGCTCACACCTGTAATCCCAGCACTTTGGGAGGCTGAGGTGGGTGGATCACCTGAGGTCAGGAGTTCGAGACCAGCCTGGCCAACATGGCAAAACCCCATCTCTACTAAAAATACAAAAATTAGCTGGGCATGGTGGCATGCACCTGTAGTCCCGGCTACTCAGGGGGCTTAGGCAGAATTGCTTGAACCCAGGAGGCAGAGGTTGCAATGAGCTGAGACTGTGCCACTGCAGTGCAGCCTGGGTGACAGAGCAAGACTCTGTCTCAAAAAAAAAGTTATATGGATGACAAAAGTATAAGGGCCTACATCCATTTAACAGGAGTCTCGGAAAAAGAACCAGAAAAATATTTTAAGATACAATGTCCAATTATTTCTCATAATTAAAGATGTAGGGTCTCAGATTGAACAGAGCCCTTGAAGCATGGCCAGCTTTTCCCATGGAACATTTGCCAAGTGCCTGAGTGGCATGGGAGGCTGTGGGAGGGGCACAGAATAACAAACTGAAACTTTCCACTCTCACAGTAATTAGGAGTCAACACCCTGTAGAGGAAGGGGGACTTGTGTCAAATGCACAGCTGGTCCCGCTCTCCTATTTGCCAAAATTGAAGCCATGTTGAGTGGGAAGCTAAAGAACCAAGCTCAAACCTCTAGGAGGCATAAGTGAATTTCCCATCGTGTGATATGGCTGAGTAGGTAGAGACTTGACAACCTCCCCATCAAACCAGAGACTGAGTCTAGCAGAACTACAATTCAACCCCAATCTAGTTTAGTTTCTGATCATATTGTTGTGATTAGTCTCTTACCTTACCTCCCTAATAAGAAAAGGGTAAAACACACCAGGCACAGTTTACGCCTGTAATCCCAGCACTTTGGGAGGCTGAGGTGAGCAGATCACCAGGTCAGGAGATCGAGACCATCCTGGCTAACAGAGTGAAACCCCGTCTCTACCAAAAATACAAAAAATTAACCAGTTGTGGTGGCATGTGCCTGTAACCCCAGCTACTTGAGAGTCTGAGGCAGGAGAATCGTTTGAACCCAGGAAGTGGAGGTTGCAGTGAGCCAAGATCGTGCCATTACACTCCAGCCAGGGTAACAGAGCAAGACTCTGTCTCAAAAAAAAAAAAAAGAAAAGAAAAGATAAACTCAGACACCTTAAAATCTTAATGAGTTTATTTGTTTATTTGAGCATTCTGCCATTCATCAGTCAACACCAGACTATGAGCAGGTCAGTGCTCTACTGAGAAGATACAAGGGAGAAACCTTTATAAGGTGCTCATGAAAGCAAGACAAAAAAAAAATTTAATTGGTTAAAGTGGAAAGTCTGTTAGAAGTTTAGTTAACAGTTTATGATTGGTTTAGCCTAAGTTTCATTTTACAGTTTACACTGAGTTGGGGTTTGGTTTCTCTGCTAAGAACCTCAGGCATTGGAGTGTCTCATCCTAATGACATCCCAATTATCTATTTTAACAATATAAATAAACCTATCAAAGAATATACAAGAAAAGCTTTAAAACTCTAATAAAGCCGGGTGTGGTGGCTCACGCCTGTAATCCCAGCACTTTGGGAGGCCGAGGCGGGTGGATCACGAGGTAAGGAAATCGAGACCATCCTGGCTAACATGGTGAAACCCCGTCTCTACTAAAAATGCAAAAAATTAGCTGGGCGTGGCAGTGGGCACCTGTAGTCCCAGCTACTTGGGAGGCTGAGGCAGGAGAATGGTGTGAACCCTGGAGGCAGAGCTTGCAGTGAGCCGAGATTGCACCACTGCACTCCAGCCTAGGCAACTGAGCGAGACTCCGTCTCAAAAAAAAAAAAAAAACTCTAAAA
>NW_016829883.1:414944-428133 GCF_001698545.2 Rhinopithecus bieti
AAAAAAAAAAAAAAAAAAAAAAAAAAAGAATGGAACATTTGGGGTGGGCACAGTGGCTCACGCCTGTAATCCCAGCACTTTGGGAAGCTGAGGGGGGCGGATCACTTGAGGTCAGGAGTGACCAGCCTGGCCAATATGGTGAAACCCCATCTCTACTAAAAATACAAAAATTAGCTGGGCGTGGTGGCAGGCACCTGTAGTCCTAGCTACTTGGGAAGCCAAAGCACAAGAATTGCTTGAACCCAGGAGGTGGAGATTGCAGTGAGTCGAGATCTCGCCATTGCACTCCAGTCTGGGTGACAGAGCAAGACTCCATCTCGAAAAAAACTAAGAATGGACCAGGCATGGGGGCTCACACCTGTAATCCCATCACTTTGGGAGGCTGAGGTGGGTGGATTACAAGGTCAGGAAATCAAGACCATCCTGGCCAACATGGTGAAACCCTGTCTCTAGTAAAAATACAAAAATTAGCCAGGTGTGGTGACACACACCTGTAGTCCCAGCTACTCGGGAGGCTGAGGCAGGAGAATCACTTGAACCTGGGAGGCAGAGGTTGCAGTGAGCCAAGATCATGCCACTGCACTCCAGCCTGGGTGAGAGAGCAAGACTCCATCTCAAAAAAAAAAAAAAAGGAAAATTTTAACATCACAAAGATGTTCATTGTCTTTCAAAATCATCTATACGTTTAGTACAATTTATATCAAAAGGTTTTAGCAACTTAAAATATTCTGAATACATAGGGAAGAATAGAAATTCACAGATAATTAAGACAGCTGTGAAGAAGAGCAGAGATTCTCTACAAAGCAAAGATATTGATAGGGACGGGAGGCAGAGAAATTCTGGGCAGAAGGGGGCGGGTCCCTGGCTAAAGCCCCACCCTCAAGCTGAATAGCCTGAACCTGCAGCCCAAAATGAAAACTGACATCCCTGTTTTCCTGCTTGAATGTTGCCTTTTCAAAAACCACCCATGGGCCGGGCGCGGTGGCTCAAGCCTGTAATCCCAGCACTTTGGGAGGCCGAGGCGGGCGGATCACGAGGTCAGGAGATCGAGACCATCCTGGCTAACACGGTGAAACCCCATCTCTACTAAAAAAATGCAAAAAAGTAGCCGGGCGAGGTGGCGGGCGCCTGTAGTCCCAGCTACTCAGGAGGCTGAGGCAGGAGAATGGCGTGAACCCGGGAGGCAGAGCTTGCAGTGAGCCGAGATCGCGCCACTGCACTCCAGCCTGGGCGACACAGCGAGACTCCGTCTCAAAAAAAAAAAAACCACCCATGGCCTACACTGTCCCCCATCCTGTGCACATTAAAAACTACAGGCTCAGCCAGTAGAGAGAGGAGAAGCAGTTGGATGTCAGAGACTACAGTTGGAAGTCAGAGACAAGAGGCTTGACTTCAGAGGGACAGCTTGACAGTGTAGCTTCGGAGAGGAGTCCAGCCAAGGACATCTGGACTTTAAGGGAAGATTACCTTCCCACTTTGTCTCCTTTCCAGCTCCCCCCTACCCACTGAGAGCCACTTTCATTGGCAATAAAATTCCCCGCATTTACCACCTTTGATTCATTTGTGTGACCTCATTCCTTCTGGACACCAGACAAGAACTCGGGTGCCTCAAGTGTGGGTGCAAAAGGCTGCCACACTGACCCTCCACTGAGCTGTTAACACTTAAGCAGTCCATAGATGGCAAAGCGAAAAGGTCACTGTAACACTCCTTCTGGGGCTTCAGAGGTTGCAGGGACGACTCCCCCAGTCACTGCTGTGGGGCCCACATGGAGTTTTGCTCCTATCAGCACCCAAAAGCACTCACCCTGGCTCCTGCACCTGCTCACATGTGCTCCCCCTTCTGTGAGGGGTGGAGCACTGCGGGCTGAGTAAGTGAAACACCCCTGTCGCAAGGCCTGTGAAGGGGTCAGGAAAATATCCTGCTTCAATATTCTACAAAACCATAGTACTATACTAGAAAGAATTGGAACAAACACATAGACTAGTGGGACAAAAACAGATTTCATAAATTTGAAATATTATAAAGATGGAACCATAAATTAGTGGATAAATGATTAATTTTATAGTTGATGGTATTGAGAATATTCGCTCCTCTTATGGATTAAAAGAAAAGATTCCTACTTCACGCCTTAAGAAAAAGGTGAACTCTAGCTGTATTAAAATTTAGATATGGAAAGTAAAATAGTTAATAGGAGAAAGTATATAATTACATATTGTGGCCTTGGGATGGGGAAAGGATTTTTAAAATAAGACCCCAAAAGCCAAAACTTTCATCTGGAAAAATTGGTGAATGGATCTACACCAACAAAAAGGATTTCTGTACAGTGAAGGATACTATGGACAAAATTAACAGATGAAGGATGGACAGAAGATATTTTCAATGTTTAACATTGATAAGGGGCTGGGCACGGTGGCTCATGCCTGTAATCCCAATACTTTGGGAGGCCAAGGTGGGTGGATCACAAGGTCAAGAATTTGAGACCAGCCTGGCCAACATAGTGAAACCCCATCTCTACTAAAAATACAAAAAAATGTAGCCGGGGGGGCGTGGTGACGCATGCCTGTAATCCCAGTTACTCGGGAGGCTGAGGCAGAAGAATCACTTGAACCTTGGAGGTGGAGGTTGCAGTGAGCCGAGATCATGCCATTGCACTCCAGTCTGGGCGACAGGAGTAAAACTGTGTCTCAGAACAAAACAGAACTGATGAGGGAGTACATAACATTTTCTAGATCCTACAAGGAACTCTAACAATCAACAAAAAAAGAAACAGCAATAAAAAATGGGCAAATTATGTGAGATAGTACCATTCAACAAATATTTCTGGTTCTCCTCCTGGATACATGGCTATGATTAGTGGCCATATACCCACTTGCCTGCCTCCTTGAAGTTACATATGGTCATATGACTTGCTTTGTCCATAAAATTTAAGTGGCAAGTATCACTTCTAAGTAGAAGCTTTAAAAGCCAATGTGTTTACCACATTTTCTTTCCCTTTGGTGTGATGACAAGCAATGTTAGAGATGGTGGCCACTTCACTGGTCTGGGTCCCTGAGTGGCTATGAGAGACCACTGCTGACTTGCAATGACCAAGAAATACTCCTTTGGGGTGTTAGAGCATTATGATTTTATGGTTGTTTAAGGCTGTTTGTCACCACAGCATAATCCATCTATCCTGGTTGATACACAAGTGGAGTCCTACCATAATATAATCTAAAATATGGCTTTGATGGCTTATGGCTTAGGCACTGGCCATCAGATTGCAAGGAAACTGTTAGCAAATGTTGGAAGGACGGCGATTCATGTTTTTGTCTTCCTTCCTTCCTTCCTTCCTTCCTTCCTTCCTTCCTTCCTTCCTTCCTTCCTTCCTTCCTCCCTCCCTCCCTCGCTCCCTTCCTTCTCCCTCTCCTCCCCGCCCCTCCCTCTCTCTCTCTCTCTCTCTCTCTCTCTCTTTCTTTCTTTCTTTCTTTCTTTCTTTATCTTGCTCTGTCTCCCAGGCTGGAGTGCAGTTGCACAATCTCAGCTCACTGCAACCTCTGCCTCCCAGGTAGGCTCAGGAGCAATTCTCCTGCCTCAGCCTCCCGAGTAGCTGGGATTACAGGTGTGTGCCACCATACCTGGCTAATTTTTGTATATATATAATTTTAAGTATAGACGGGGTTTAACCATGTTGGCCAGGCTGGTCTCCAACTCCTCACCTCAGGTGATCCGCCTGCCACAACCTCCCAAATTGCTGGGATTACAGGCATGAGCCACTGTGCCTGGCCGGTGATTCATGTTATGCAGTGGCAAAATATTAGAAGGTGGATCTGCAAAAACTTGGAAGGTAGCTCTGAAAAGGAAGATAGTAGTGAGCATAAGTTTTTATTGACCGTATTTGAGAGAAGCTCAGAAAATAATTGGCAAGTTTCCAAGTAGGAATGAAAGGAAATTGAGAAGGACTAGAAAACTGGAGTCTTGCAAAGTTGGAAGTTGAGAACAACTGCTATTCCACCCTAACAAGTAAAAGGAAAAATGAGAAGGACTTTGAAGGACAAAGACCAATTACAATTTCAGGCTTTCAACAAGGATCAAATCAAATTTATGGCTGTTTCATCCAGTGATAAAAACCTTTGAATGGATGAAGATGTCCCAAAGTGAATGTCAAAAGGGTGAGATATTCAGTAATTCCTTTTAATTTTACAAAATGGTTCTGGGAAAAGAGACTACATGTGTGACTTTTCCACCAAAGCTTGATCAGCTTAACACCTTTACCTGCAATTAAGTGAAGGGGAAGGGTTGGGGAAAGGGTAAGAAACAAGAAATGTAATAAATTAAGGAAATATATCTAGAAAATAACTATAAATGAGCTCTGCCATATGGAACTGACTGGAATCAAATAAGAAGGCTACTAAATTTTAAAAGAGTGTTGCCAAAGAAATTATGAGTGAAAAAAAGTTTAAATTTGAGTCTTAAAGGGCCCTAGGGCCCCCAACCACCAGTGGGCAGGAAATGGGCTGATGGTTACTTCAGATAATGGAGAAGAAAGAATCTTCCAGAGGAACAACAAGGAGAACAAAGGACAAAGTAGCTACTCCCAGGGCAGGAAATCAGGGCCAAAGCAAGAACCATGTGCATCCCCAGGAGAGGAGGTGGGGAGGGCTCCATGGGATGTTTCAGACAACTCCCTTAGATACAGGAAGGAGTGTATTTTTTCTGAGGGGAAATAAAGCAAACTGAATATTGGTTGACCAGAAGGACAAACAATGGTTGTCACTAGTGCTGTTCCCCAAATAGCTCCAGGCCTTTTTCCTTCTGTACACACAGTAGGATTGTACATTTTAAGGCATTAATTAGAAATGTATAAGATGTCATGGATGTATATTTAAAATACAATGTTGACTGAAAAAAGAAAACAAGGCTTTTAGTACCATTTATACTAGTTAAAAATATGAACATACATGAAGCAAAAATACATTCATTCTAAGAAGAGGAACAGGAGTTGCAATGGTGCATGTTAAAGAAGAGATGATCCAAGACACTTGTCAAGGATGCCGTGGTGATAGGTATAGGGACCACTGCAATGAGGTCTTGCAGTAGGGGAAAGAGACTGGACCCAAACCCAACTCCAACAAGGACACGTGGGAATTTATAACCAAGGAGCAGGGTGGGGGATCAGGGAACGGAGAATTACTAAGCGGAAACATCAGGGCTACTCAACAGAATTCTTGCAGAAGACAGGCCAGGATGGTCATATATCAGGGATGGTGAATTTTCATTAAATTGACTTGTGGATTCTAGCTCAAACTGGATTCTTCAAGGACAGAGAGGAAAGCCCAAGGACAGGACAGTTAAGCAGAAGACTCAGAAGAGTCTAACATTTTGATGAAAAGAGACTGCCTTTGTCATGCACGAAGACCAAAATAAATAATAGTAATAGTATTAGTAATAACAATAATCAGAGAGGAACATTATAGATTGATGATAATTGATTACTCTGAAGATTAATTCAATCTACTGCACTAGAGGTCCACAAAAGCAAAGATTAATTAATGAAGGTGGTATTTAGTTGACAGAGAAATCACAGCAGGGAAATTCACATCCTAAATAGATGTAGCAGAGATTCAAAATATAAGTTAGAGATGTTTTTTCCTCAAAGAGCTTCCAGGACTCAGCAAAGGCAAGGAGTAGAGGTGGAACTTGGAGTCACAAATTAACGGTCTGCCCTGGAGCAACTGAGCAAGTCATCATTCTATATAAAGCAGCTGGCTGCAATGTTTCACTGCAGGATAAAGCCATGATTACCACTCTCTGATTACTTGGAGAATCTGCCTGGGGGACTCTTAGTCAGGTCTTGAGACAAGAGAATCAGATCAGGCCCCAGACAATTCTGTAAATTCAAAATAGAAGTGGAAGAAAGGGTAAAATAGAAAGGCAGCTTCACCCATGATTGAAATAAAGCACTCACCTCTAGAGTAAAACCTTCCTTTTTTAGCAACTGTGGGAGTTGATCTGACTGTTACTGACCTTGGCACACTGAGAGCCGCCCATCAATCTTATAATTAAGGAGAAATGTCAGCTGTGGAAATGGAGTTTCAATTGTTAAGAGAATGAATGCAAGTTATGAATCGGCCTAGATTTGTATTTATAAAATATAAATGGACAATTAAGAATCAATAGACATTTTAGAAAAACCAACAGTATGGAAGAGAAAATCCAAGATGAACAAATAGGACATTTAATTATGGACGAAACAATTAATTCAGAAAACAGCAGATCTTAAAAATAGTTTCTTACAGTGAATTAGTGTCCTTGGGGATAATCAAGAGCAAACTTCACCTACAAAATAAGAATATGCTGGTCAGGAGTGCTGGCTCACGCCTGTAATCCCACCACTTTGGGAGGCCAGGGCGGGTGAATCACCTGAGGTCAGGAGTTCGAGACCAGCTTGGCCAACATGGCGAAACTCCGTCTCCACTAAAAATACAAAAATTAACCGCGTGTGGTGGCACGGGCCTGTAATTAAGCCCAGCTATTTAGGAGGCTGAGACAGGAGAATTGCTTGAACCCAGGAGGCAGAGGTTGCAGTGAGCTGAAATCACGTCACTGCACTCCAGCCTGGGCGACAGAGCAAGACTCTGTCTCAAAAAATAAATAAATAAATACATAAATATAAAAAATAAAATAATATGCTGCTGTGAAAAGGTAGCAATAGAAAAACAAAATAAACGTTGGCATTTATAAAGACCATTGCCAAATAAAATTCAAAATTAAATATTAGAAGCCAATAATGCAATGGCCATGATTGAATGCCAATTAAAGGTCTGAATAAAGTCAAGGACATCTCTCAGAATGAAGACCATAAAAATAGAGACACAGAATATTGGAGAAAAAGTAAGAGCTGTGGAAAGCAGAGCTAGAACAGTGCTGTCCAATAGAACTTTCTGTGATGACAGGACTGTTCATTCTGTGCTGTCCAGTATGGCAGCCACTTGCCATGTGTGTCTACTAAGGATGTGAAATGTGGCTAATGTCACCAAGGAACTAAAATTTTAATTTACTTAATTTTAATTAACTAAAGTTGAAATCTTAATAATCACCTGTGGCTAGTGGCTACTGTACTGAACAGCACAAGTCTAGAAAAGCCAATGGATGCTTCACAGAATTCCAGGAGACACAGAATAATAAACAGATCATTCAAAAATAGTCCAGGCATGGTGGCTCATGCCTGTAATCCTAGCACTTTAGAGGCCGAGGTGAGCGGATCACCTGAGGTCAGGAGTTCAAGACCAGCCTGGTCAACATGGTGAAACCCATCTCTACAAAAATACAAAGATTAGCCAGGTGTGGTGGTGCAAGCCTGTAATTCCAGCTACTCAGGAGGCTGAGGCAGGAGAATAGCTTGAACCCAAAGGCGGAGGTTGCAGTGAGCCAAGAGTGTGCCACTGGACTCCAGCCTGGCAACAAGAACGAGACTCATCTCAAAAAATAAATAAATAAAAAATAGAGAAACTCGGCCAGTCATGACGGCTCACACCTGTAATCTCAGCACTTTGGGAGGCCGAGGCAGGCAGATCACTGGAGGTCAGGAGTTTGAGACCAGCCTGGCCAATATGACAAAACCCCGAATCTACTAAAAATACAAAAATTAGGCGGGCATGAGGCACATGCCAGAAGTCCCAGCTACTTCTGGGGAGGCTGAGGCAGGCTAATCACTCCAACCTGGGTGACAGAGCGAGACTCCGTCTCCAAAGGAAAAAAAAAGAAATAGAGAAACTCTTACAACTCAATAACAACAACAAAAAAAACCCTCAATTTTTAAAAATGGGCAGAGCTTGCAGTGGGCTGAGATCCGGCCACTGCACTCCAGCCTGGATGACAGAGCGAGACACCGTCTCAAAAAAAAAAAAAAAAAAAAAAGGGCAAAGGAAGGTGGGGCGCAGTGGCTCAAGTCTGTAATCCCAGTCCTTTGGGAGGCCGAGGTCAGTGGTTCACTTGAGGTCAGGAGTTCGAGACCAGCCTGGCCAACATCATGAAACCCGATCTCTACTAAAAGTACAAAAATTAGCAGGGCGTAGTGGCAGTGCCTGTGGTTCCAGCTACTCAGGAGGCAGAGACAGGAGAGTTGCTTGAACCCGGGAAGTGGAGGTTGCAGTGAGCCAAGATTGCCCCATTGCACTCCAGCATGGGCGACAGAGGGAGACTCCGTCTCAATAAATAAATAAATAAATAAATGGGCAAAGGACTTGAATATAAATTTCTCCAAAGAAGATAAACAAGTGGCCAATGTGCACATGAAAGATGTTCAATATCACTAGCTATTAGGGAAATGCAAATCAAAAACACAATGAGATATCGCTTCATACCATTAGGATAGTCATTATTAAAAAAGAAAATAACAAGTGTTGGTGGGGATGTGAAGAAATTGGAACCCTTGTACATTGTTGGCGGTAATATAAAATGATGTGACTCCTGTGGAAAACAATTGGCAGTTGCTCAAAAATTTTAATGTAAAATTACCATATCCAGCAATTCCATTTCTAGGTATGTACCCAAAATAATTGAATGTAAAGACTCAAATAGATCCTTGCCCACAAATGTCCATAGCAGCATGATTCACAATAGCCAAAAAGTGGAAACAACCCAAAAGGAGATCAACAGATGAATGGATAAACAAAATGTGATATATACATACTTCATAGGATATTAACCTTTAAAAAGAATGAAAGTCAGATACAACATGGATAAATCTTGAAAATATTATGTTAAGCGAAATAAGCAAGACGGAAAAGGATAATTATTTTAAGATTCCACTTACATGAAGTGCCAAGAATAGGCAAATTTGTAGGGGGTAGAAAGTAGAACAGAGGTTAGCAGCGGCTAGGGAAGGAAGGAATGGACAGATACTATTCAATGGGTTCAGAATTTCTGCTCAGGGCGATGAAAAAGTTCTAAGATGAATAGCGGTGATGGTTGTACAACATTATGAGTGAACAAAATGGCACTGAACTGTACACCTAAAAATGGATTAAATGGTAAATTTTCTTATATATATATATTTTTACCACAATAAAACTTTTAAAAAAAACAGAGTAATCACAAATACTAAGAATAAGAAAGGAGTTCAAAATAAAGATAAAGGCCGGGCGCAGAGGCTCACGCCTGTAATCCGAGCACTTTGGGAGGCGGAGGCGGGCGGATCACGAGGTCAGGAGATCCAGACCATACTGGCTAACACGGTGAAACCCCGTCTCTACTAAAAATGCAAAAAATTAGCAGGGCGCGGTGGTGGGCGCCTGTAGTCCCAGCTACTAGGGAGGCTGAGGCAGGAGAATGGTGTGAACCCGGGAGGCGGAGCTTGCAGTGAGCCGAGATCGCGCCACTGTACTCCAGTCTGGGCGACAGAGCGACACCCTGTCTCAAAAAAATAAAATAAAATAAAATAAAAATAAAGATAAAAAGGGTAACTGTAAAGCTAATAAGAAATTAGTAGATCTAATTTTTCATTAATACATTTAATAGAATGGATGATTTCCCAGGAGATGCATAATATACCAAAATTGACGGTAAGAGGGTGGGAGCTTTTTTCTCTACCCACATAGGTTCTCTGGCCAGGGCTCTGGAAATTAACTAAGAAAAGACAGATTAATAAGGGAAAAACAAATAGTTTATTAGCATGTACAGTGGGCATGTACCCAGGAGAAACTCAGTGATGAAAAATTCAAAGAGGTGTTTAGAATGTGGGTTTATGCATCTTAACAAAGAACAATAAATTTGTAGAGAAGTGACAAGACAAAGGAAAAAAGAAATCTTAGGCTCCCAAAGGCAGTAAACCACAGGAAAGTAAATATATGAGGGAAATTAACGGAATGAGGTTTGTTCAGATCCATCTTTGCGCCAACTCCGTCTTCTTAGCAACCATAAAACTTCCCTAGGAGAAGGGGATTTATGGCAGTCCTCATTTCTCATAAGTTTCTACTTCTCATCAGATAAGACGACTTCTTTCTGCATCTATTGAATCTGAAATGCCTTCAGCTCAAAATAATTGTATGCCAAAGTGGCATGTTTTGGAGTGGCATATTTTGATCTTTACAAGACAAACTGTAAAAAGGAGTCAAAGAACAACATTCCCTCCACCTGCCCTGCCCTCCGCCACCAAGCCTTAGGGCAGTGGGATTCTATAGGTAAGTACTTTCACAATTTCAAGAAAAAACTAATTCCTATAATATCTATACTAGGGGTTTCTAAACTTGATTGCATATCACAATTACCTAGGTACATATCTAAAAACATATATAGATTTCCTGGCTTCCCAGACTCAACAAACTTAAGTCTCCAAAATTTGGCCTGGGAATCTGTATTTTTAAAGTTTTTTTTTTTCATTTCAGAAGTTACATTTAGTGGTTGTAAAAAAAATCCAACAATATGTAAAAGAAAAATTGTCTCCCCATTTTCTCCTTGATCTTACTCCTGCTGAAACAAATTTTATTAGTTTGTGTATAAATGTAACGATTTATATACATCTTTCCATATTTTTCTAGTGATTATACAAAGACAAGTGAAATATGCACTTTAAAATATATTCCCAGGTGACTGCAATGCTGTAAGTTACTGGATCAGTGTGTGGATGAATTTAAACTATCCCAGGGCATAGAAATACATGGAATATGAATCAACCATTCTTTAAAGTTCCTGTAACCCTGAACCCAAAACCAAAGAAACATGACATAAAGGAAAAGAAAAGCTGTGTAACAATCTCATTTATGAAGATGGATGAAAAATTAAAAATAAAATTTTAGCAAAGATGATGGACCAAGCACAAACATTTGCCTTCTCTCCCTCCTGAAACTCGATTAGAATGCCAGTAAAAGAAAATGAGGCCAGGCGTGGTGGCTCACGCCTGTAATCCCAGAACTTTGGGAGGCCAAGGTGGGTGGATCACTTGAGGTCAGGAATTCAAGACCAGCTTGGCCAATATGGTGAAACCCCGTCTCTACTAAAAAAATAAAAAATTAGCCAGGCGTGATGGCGCACACCAGTAGTTGGGAGGCTGAGGTGGGAGAATGGCTTGAACCCGGGAGGTGGAGTTTGCAGTGAGCCAAGATCATGCCATTGCACTCCAGCCTGGGCAACACAGCAAGACTTCTCAAAAAAAAAAAAAAAAAAAAAAAAAAAAAAAGCAAAAGAAATGATCTGAATAGAGCAGAGAATGAGAGTAGACCATCACCAAAAAGAGACTTTCCAAGATTTGTACAAAATAGTAAGTGGAGAGAAGCTGCTGATGGATGAGAAGTAGAAGTGAGCCCACTGTGCAGAGTAAGTGAAGGAAGCTGAGGGGCTGGTACACCCAGCAGAGCCCAAGAGCTGGCTGGTGAGGAAAGAAGAGTTATGAGAGCAGAGATTAAATGGAAGTCTTTCCCTAACAACTTCCCAAGATGCCCTCCTTAGACCACGCCCTTTGCTATCTCTACTCTTGTAGAGCTCAGCAAGATGGGATTAACCATAGGGAATACCCTTCTCCCAGTGCTAAAAGTCAACTCCTAGCCCAGTCTCACTATAGTAACAAACTTCATTCTTATGCCCGGAACAAACTTCATGAACAAACTTCATTCTTACACCTGGTCAACCTTTTCCTTCCGGGAGAACTAAATGGGAAAACAGACCTAGCTTCATGCAGTACCCAGGAAACTTAAAACTGGTACCCAGAAAAATCAACATGGTTTCTCTTTCTTAAATATAAAAAAGCAAATGTATATCTTTGCACATACAAATAGAAGAAACAGATCATGATAAAAATATATTTTTTAAAAAACTGGCTCAAGAGGAATACAGAATGCAGAGAACAGAAAACTGTTACAAACTATATTTCCAGAGAGACTTTTAAAATATATCCATAAAACAAGTACAGATTGCTATGATAAAGGAACAATCATAGAATAAGAAACTGTTCTTTGTTATTATTAATTTTGTTGTTGTTGTTGTTCACTAAGAAGACAAGGTCTCACTTTGTTGCATGAGCTGGTCTCAAACTCCTGGACTCAGGCAATCCTTCTGCCTTGGCCTTTCAGAGTACTAGGATTATAGGCATGAGCCACCACACCCAACCAAGAAGTTGTTCTTAAAATTTTAATTGTAATGGCTGAAATTAGAAATGTAATAGTAGAATTGGCAGATAAAGGAGATCTCTTAGAACATAAAGGAAAAAGCAAAAGGGATGGGAAATATGACAGAAAACATAAGAGACAATCAATCCAGAAAGTCAAACATTCAGAAGGAGAACAAAAGAGCACAGAAGGTCATAATTTATCTCAAGTAGTAAAGACATAATAGTTTTCAGATTAAAAGAGCCCAGCAAGTATTGCACATAATGAGTGAAAAAGACCCATACCTTGACATATCATTGTGAAATTTCAGAACACCAAAATAAAATTTTGTAAAAGCTCCCCTAGAAAATTTTTGAAACCACTTGCATTGGTGCAAAATCAAATTAATAGTGGACTTCTCATCAGTAACATTAAATGCCAGAAGAAAATGGAGCAACATCTTAACAGTTGTGAGGGAAAATTGTTTTTAAGCTAGCACTGTATAATACATCCACACTATCAATCAAGTATGAGAACAAAATAAGGAATTTTCAGACAGACACAGGCTAAGAAAGCATCTATCTCACATACTTTTTAAGAGACAGAATCTTGAGGATATCATCAAGCAAAATGAAGGTGAAAACCAAGGAAGAGGAAGCAGTTGGATTCTTGATGTATTATCTATAAATGGCAGCTTAAAGAAATAAGGTTTTATTTTCCCCACATCACAGAATGTCTGGTTACAGGCATTTTATGACTGGCTTAGCAGCTCAGGGATGTCCTAAAGTTTCCTGATATCTTCTTTTTCCATTTCTGCCATCTCTAGCATTTGGTCTTCACCCTCCCTATCACAAGATGGCTGCAGTAACTCCAAGCATCAATCTCCATTCTCAGTAAGAAGGAAGGAGGAAGTATGAAGACCATATCTATTCCCATTAAAAAGGTTTTCCTGAGGCCCTAATCAGAAATTTGTATTTGTATCTCATTCGCTAGAATTTGATGGGTCTTACAGTCATCTCTAGCTGAAAAAAGGAATCTGAAGGTCAAAGCCTCTCTTTCTCTCTTTCCCTTCCTTCCCTTCCCTTCCCTTCCCTTCCCTTCCCTTCCCTTCCCTCCCCTCCCCTCCCCT
>NW_016829883.1:430269-444396 GCF_001698545.2 Rhinopithecus bieti
TTTTTTTTTTTTGAGACAGAGTCTCGCTCTGTCACCCAGGCTGGAGTGCAATGGCGAAATCTCTGCTCACTGCAACCCCTGCCACCGGGCTTCAAGAGCTTTCTTTAAAAAAACCTTTTTTTGTGTGACAGTCTTGCTTTGTCACCCAGGCTGGAGAGCAGTGGCACGATCTTGGCTCACTGCAATCTTGGCTGACTGCAATCTCCACCTCCCGGGTTCAAGTGATTCTCCTGCCTCAGCCTCCTGAGTAGCTGGGATTACAGGTGTGCGCCACCACGCCCAGCTAATTTTTGTATTTTTAGTAGAGACAGGGTTTCACCATGTTGGCCAGGCTGGTCTCAAACTCCTGACCTCAGGTGATCCACCTGCCTTGGCCTCCCAAACTGCTGGGATTACAGGCGTGAGATATCTTGCCCAGCCAATAACCTGAAGATCCAAAGATACTATCAAAAGATGATGGAATGGCTGGGCGCAGTGGCACACGTCTGTAATCCCAGCACTTTGGGAGGCCGAGGCGGGCGGATCACGAGGTCAGGAGATCGAGACCATCCGGGCTAACACGGTGAAACCCCATCTCTACTAAAAAATACAAAAAAATTAGCTGAGTATGGTGGTGGGTGCCTGTAATCCCAGCTACTGGGGAGGCTGAGGCAGGAGAATGGCGTGAACCCAGGAGGTGGAGCTTGCAGTGAGCTGAGATTGCGCCACTGCACTCCAGCCTGGGCGACAGAGTGAGACTCCGTCTCAAGAAAGAAAAAAAGAAAAAAAGATGATGGAGTGAGAAATACATTATCAAGTATACTACTGAAATTTACACAGTAAGTGAAGAACAACAACAACAAAAACATCACATGACTATTCAAACTGGGAAGAGGGATGGAGAAAGTGGAGGGTAGGCGAAATCTTCATCATTCATAGCAGGAAGTTGAAAAATTAAAAATATGTTGGCTTCAGAATATCATTTAACCTTATGAAAGCAACTAGTAGAAGAACAAAAAGAGAAACAGTTAAAAGTAGTTAACTCTAACTTCTACTTCTTCCTGTGAAGGATTAAGTGCTACAAAAATTGCAATCCCATTATAAACAACTAGTAAACCAGGCAAAATATATAAAACAACATGGGCAGCACAGGACTGCAGTCCCTGAGCGAAGGGGAACAGGTATTGTGAGTTCTGCAATTGCTGCCTTCAGGCAGTTTTCTGGCTGCAGTGCAGGGAGAGGGACCCATTCAGAACCACCAACCTTGTTGAGTTGAGAAGACAGAGACTGGAATTTGGGGAGGCTGAGGCGGCTGGAACCTGTAGGGCAGTGTACAGGAAAGGAGGAAGCTGCACACCAGAAAGCTCTAGAGATCTGCAGAAGGATCCTCTAAACTAGCCTTTGGCTGAGTAGTGATCTGTACATGCCTGGGGTGAAACTCCAGGAGGTTGGGGTAAAAACCATTGGAAAACAATTGTTCAAATAATTCCTGAAGCTCACACACAGCTAGAACTAGTTTTTGTTCCCACCAGCCAGAGTAGAGACTTTGTAATATAGGGCGCATTCTCAGAAGCAGGAGGCCTTGACAGAAGACATAAATACACCTAGAAAAATGGCTGTTCTGATACCATAAAAGTGCAGAAAAACAAGCCTCAAAAAGATCAAACTGATTTGCAATAGTTTAAGTTCATGCCAAACAAAGCCCAACATTCCTTAAAGAAGAGCAACAAAGTGTAGCAATCAGCAAGGTAAAATTTACCATGTAGAGCACCCAATGAAAAGCTAGTTTTTTTTTTTTTGATACAAGGTTTTTTTGGATACCAGGCATACAAATCAGCAGGAAGATGACCCATAGCAAAGAGAAAAATGCATCATTAGAAAATACTAGAAATGGGCTGGGCATGGTGACTCATGCCTGTAATCTCAGCGCTTTGGGAGGCTGAGGCAAGATTATTGCTTGAGGCCAGGAGTTCAAAACCAGTTTGGACAACATCATGAGACCCCGTCTCTCCAAAAAAAATTTTTTTTTTTATTTAGCAGGATGTGGTAGAACATGCCTATAGTCCCAGCTACTTAGGAAGCTGAAGCGGTAGGATCTCTTGAGCCCAGGAATTGGATACTGCAGTGAGCTATGATCGTGTCACTGTGTACGCCAGCCTGGGTGATAGAGTGAGAGAGAGATTTTGTCTCTTAAAAAAAAAAAAAAAAAAAAAAGCCAAAACCTAGAGATGACAAAGATGATAGAATTAGCAGACCAGGATTTTAAAGCTATTTTTAAATCTTACAAATATGCTTAAGATGAAAAGGAAAACATAAAAATAATGAGGAGACAAAGAAAAGATATTAAAAGACCCAAATGGAATTTCTAGAGTGAAAAACACAATTATCGGAAATGAAATCTGTACAAGATTGGATTGACAGAAGATTAAACACTAGAAAAAAGAGGTCAGTGAATGTGAGGACATAGCAATATTTACCGAAAATGAAGAACACAGAGAAAAATGAGAATGAAAAAAAGTGAACGCCTGCAATCCCAGCACTTTGGGAGGCTGAGGTGGGCAGTATCATTTTCCTAATTCCTGATGAATTCTCTAAACTTTTGCACGAGAAAGTCTTTATTTCCCCTTCTCCTCCCTTTCCTCCTCCTCCTCCTCCTCCTCCTCCCCTCTCCCCCTCCCGCTCCTCCATGGTAAATGTGGCTGGGCACAGTGGCTCACGCCTGTAATTCCAGCACTTCAGGAGGCCGAGGCAGGTGGATCACCTGAGGTCAGGAGTTTGAGACCAGCCTGGCAACAAGGCAAAACCCTATCTCTATAAAAAATACAAAAATTAGCTGGGTGTGGTGGCACATGTGTATGGTCCCAGCTACTTGGGAGGCTGAGATGGAAGGATTACTTGAGCCCAGAAAGTTAAGGCTGCAGTGAACTGTGATCTACCGCACTCCAGCCTGGGCAAGAGTGAGACTCTGTCTCAAAAACAAAACAAAAACAAAAAACAAGCCTAGTGATTCTATGGGATGATAACAAGTGATCTAAGATACATGTGATGGCCTGGACATGGTGGCTTGTGCCTGTAATCCCAGCACTTTGGGAGGCCAAGGCAGGTGGATCACCTGAGGTCAGGAGTTCGAGACCAGTCTGGCTAACATGGTGAAACCCTGTCTCTACTAAAAATATAAAAATTTTCTGGGCTTGGTGGCGGGTGCCTGTAATCCCAGCTACTAGGGAGGCTGAGACAGGAGAATCACTTGAACCCTAGAGGTGGAGGTTGTAGTAAGCCAAGATCATGCCATTGCACTCCAGCCTGGGCAACAGAGCGAGACTCCATCTCAAAAATAAAATAAAATAAAATAAGTATAACTAGAATTGCAGAAGGGTAGAAGAATAGAAACTTATGAGAAGAAATAATGGCATAAGATTTTCCAAATTTGAGGAAAGCTATAAACCTACAGATCCAAGAAGCTCAATGAACTCCAAATGGAAGAAACATAAAGAAAACAACAAACATCAAGGCACATTATAATCCAATTGCTGAAAAACCAGTGATAAAGAAAATAATTGAATAGCAGCCAGAAAAAAACGACGTATTATGTTTGATGGAACAAAGGCAAGGATTATAGCAGAATTTTCATCAGAAATTATGCCAAGCAAAAAATAATGGAATGACATCTTTAAAGAATTGAAAAAAGAATCTGTTAACTTGGAATTCTATACCCGACAAAAAATACCTTCCTCTCCTTCCTGCCTTCCTTCCTTTCCTTCTTTTTAGAGATGAGATGTCACCATGTTGCTCAGGCTGGTCTTAATCTCCTGGGCCTCCTGCCTTGGCCTCCCAAAATGCTGGGTTTACAGGAGTGAGCCGCTGTGCCTAGCTAAAATGTGTTTCAAAAGAGAAGGGGAAATAAAGACTTTCTCAGGCAAAAGTTTAGAGAATTCATCAGGCAGTAGGAAAATGATACCAGATGGAAATTTGCATCCACACATAAGAATGAAGAGTATAGAAATGATCAATGTGGCCTGGTTCAGTTGCTCATGCCTGTAATCCCACCAATTTGGGAGGCCAAGGCAGGTGGATCACCTGAGGTCAGGAGTTTAAGACCAGCCTGGCCAACACGGCGAAACCCCATCTCTACTAAAAATACAAAAAATGGCTGGGCATGGT
Source organism: Rhinopithecus bieti (assembly GCF_001698545.2). Taxonomy (NCBI): domain Eukaryota; kingdom Metazoa; phylum Chordata; class Mammalia; order Primates; family Cercopithecidae; genus Rhinopithecus; species Rhinopithecus bieti. The sequence continues at coordinate 434,410 of NW_016829883.1, forward strand.
GTCATGTGCCTGTAGTCCCACCTACTCGGGAGGCTGAGGTAGGAGAATTGCTTGAACCTGGGAGGTGGAGGTTGTAGTGAGCTGAGATTGGGCCACGGGAAAAAATGAGGTTCTCCTAGTAATAAAGAAGAGGAGAAAAAATATTGCTCAAGCAACCAACAGTGTTTTTCACATAAAAAATATTTGGTTCTAAGAGACAGGAAACTGGCTTAAGCAATAAGGAAACAGAAAGTCTGGATGCAGGGCTTCCAGAATTAGTTGAGTCATTAGCTCCATGATATCATCTGGAGTTCAGGTTCTTTCCATACCTCTGTTCTGACACCTCTTAGTGTTGGCTTCAGCCTCAAGCTGACAGCAAGATGGCTGCCACAATTTCAGGTGTCATATCTAATTAGATAAGACAATGTCCAGACGAAGAAAAAGGACCGTGTTTGCTGGTTTTATTCCCTCTTAGGGACGAAAATCTTTCCCAGAAGTCCCCTTGCTAATTTATTCTCATGTCTCATTAGCCAGAATTGAGTCACTAGCAAAATGAATGGGATTATTATTGTTAATCTAGACTAATCCTCTGAGTGGGATGTGAGTTGGGGAATCTACCAGTGTTCATTACAATACTTCCTGTAGTGTTCACCTAGGGAAAAGAGTTTCACTAAGACCATACCGTAACAGATCTAGAAGCCAATCACTGTATATTAGAAAAACAGATCAGTTGGCCAGGTACAGTGGCTCACGCTAGTAATCCCAGGACTTTGGGAGGCTGAGGCAGGTAGATCACCTGAGGTTAGGAATTGAGACCAGCCTCACCAACATGGTGAAACAAAAATTAGCCTGGAGTGATGGCAGGCATGTTTGTAGTCTCAGCTGCTGTGGAGGCTGAGGCACGAGAATCACATGACCCTGGGAGGCGGAGGTTGCAGTGAGCAGAGATCGCGCCACTGAACTCCAGCCTGGGAGACAGAACAATACTCCATCTCAAAAAAAAGAAAAAAAAAAAGAAAAACAGGGCCGGGCGCGGTGGCTCAAGCCTGTAATCCCAGCACTTTGGGAGGCCGAGACAGGCGGATCACGAGGTCAGGAGATTGAGACCATCCTGGCTAACACGGTGAAACCCTGTCTCTACTAAAAAATACAAAAAACTAGCTGGGGCGAGGTGGCGGGCGCCTGTAGTCCCAGCTACTCGGGAGGCTGAGGCAGGAGAATGGCGTAAACCTGGGAGGCGGAGCTTGCAGTGAGCTGAGATCCGGCCACTGCACTCCAGTCCGGGAGACAGAGCGAGACTCCGTCTCAAAAAAAAAAGAAAAACAGATCAGTGGAATTCAGCAAGAATGTCTTCAAGAAGAAGAGTAGAATCGATTCCCAGCAAAAATGGTAGGTAAGAAGCTGGAAGAGCTTAGTGGCTTAGTCTTACATTAGTTTTCTTGATAAGAGGAAGGTAATTAGAAATTTTAGGAAAGAATGTGTACAACAAAGTCATGGTCCAAATATGAAGCAAAATAGAATCCATTTGACCTCGACTCATTCAAGTATTACGGGTTTATATCACTGACCTCATAAAGAAGGAATTGTAAGTTGATCACACAGCTTGACTCTGCAGTAAATATTTTTTTTCTTTTTCTCTTTTCTTTTCTTTTCTTTCTTTTTTTTTTTTTGAGGTGGAGTTTCGCTCTGTTGTCCAGGCCAGAATGTAGTGGCGTGGTCTCGGCTCACTGCAACTTCTGCCTCCCAGGTTTGAGCCATTCTCATGCCTCAGCCTCCCAAGTAGCTGGGATTACAGGCACACACCAGCAGGCCCAGCGAGTTTTTGTATTTTTAGTAGAGACGAGGTTTCATCATGTTGGCCAGGCTGGTCTCGAACTCCTGACCTCAGGTGATCTGCCTGTCTCGGCCTCCCAAAGTGCTGGGATTACAGGAGTAAGCCACTGCACCAGGCCAGTAAATGTTTTCTTAATGACAGTAATATACATTATTTTCTATTAGTTTTCAACTTTTGGAAGTAATTCCTAGGCAAAACACAGAAGATTTAAATATGTTTACACAAGAAAATATAAATGATTGCAACTACAGCAATGTGGTAATAAAAAGTATAGGTTATTAAAGAATCAGGGAGTTGGAAGTCAAGAAATAGAAATGAAGGGAAGGGTAGAGTGTTAATAACCTCATTTTTTTTTTTTGAGACAGAGTCTCGCTCTGTCACCCAGGCTGGAGTGCAATGGCGAAATCTCTGCTCACTGCAACCCCTGCCACCGGGCTTCAAGAGCTTTCTTTAAAAAAACCTTTTTTTGTGTGACAGTCTTGCTTTGTCACCCAGGCTGGAGAGCAGTGGCACGATCTTGGCTCACTGCAATCTTGGCTGACTGCAATCTCCACCTCCCGGGTTCAAGTGATTCTCCTGCCTCAGCCTCCTGAGTAGCTGGGATTACAGGGGTGCGCCAACACGCCCTGCTAATTTTGTATTTTAGTAGAGACAGGGTTCACAGTTCACCATGTTGGCCAGGCTGGTCTCAAACTTCCGACCTCAGGCTGTCCACCTGCCTGGGGCCCTCCCAAACTTCCTGGGATTACAGGCGTGAGATAAAAAAAAGATATCTTGACCCCAGCAATAACCTGAAGATTCCAAAGATACTATCAAAGATGATGGAATGCTGGGCGCAGTGGCACACGTCTGTCAATCCCAGGCACTTGTTGGGAGGCCGGAGCGGGCGGATCACGACGGTCAGGAGATCGGAGACCATCCCGGAGCGTAACACGTGTGAAACCCCATCTCTACTACAAAATACAAAAAATTAGCTGATTTATGGTGGGGGTGCCTGTATCCGTACTGGGGAGGCTGAGGCCAGGGAGATGGCCGTCGAACCCAGGGGAGGTGGAGCTTGCAGTGAGCCTGAGATTGCCGCCACTGCCACTCCAGCCTGGGGCGACAGGAGTGAGACTCCGCTCTCAAGGAAAGAAAAAGAAAAAAGATGATGGAGTGAGAGAATACATTTATCAAGTATACTACTGAAATTTACACCAGTTAAGTGAAGAACAGACAACAACAAAACATCACATGACTATTCAAACTGGGAAGAAGGGATGGAGAAAGTGGAGGGTTAGGCGAAATTCTTCATCATTCATAGCAGTAAGCTTGAAAAATTAAAAATATGTTGGCTTCAGAATATCATTACACCTTAGCAAAGCAACTAGTAGAAGAACAAAAAGAGAAACAGTTAAAGTAGTTAACTCTACTATTCTACTTCTTCCTGGAAGGATTAAGTTGCCTACAAAAATTGCAATCCCATTATAAACAACTAGTTAAACCAGGGCCAATATATAAAACATACATGGCGCAGCACAGGACTGCAGTCCCTGAGCGAAGGGGAACACGGTATTGTGAGTTCTCAATGCTGCCTTCAGGCAGTTTTCTGGCTGGCCAGTGCAGCGGAGAGCCGACCATTCAGAACCACCAACCTTGTGAGGTTGAGAAAGACATGAGACTGGAATTTGTGGGGAGGGCCCTGAGGCGGCTGGAAGCTGTAGGGCTAGGTGTACAGGAAAGGAGGAAGCTGCACACAGAAACGTCTAGTGAGAATCTGCAGAAGCGATCCTCTAAACTTAGCTTGAGCTGAGTAGTGCATCTGCAACATGCCATGGGTGAAACTCCAGGAGTTGGAGCGTAAAACCATGGAAAATCAATGGTTCAAATAATTCTGAAGCTACACACAGGCTAGAACTATTTTTGTTCCCACCAGCCAGAGTAGAGATCTTTGCTAAATTATAGGGCGCATTTCTCAAGAGCAGGAGGCGCTTGACAGAAGACATAAATAACACCTAGAAAACATGGCTGCTTCTGGATTACCATAAAAGTGCCAGAAAAAACAAGCCTCAAAAAAGCATCAAACTGATTTCCCAATAGTTTAGCTTCATGCCAAACCAAAGCCTCAACATCCTAAAGAAGAGCAAAACAAAGCTTGTAGCAATCAGCAAGTGCTAAAATTTACCGCATGTAGAGCACCCAATGAAAAAGTAGTGTGTTTTTTTTTTTGGATTACGAAGGTTTTTTTTGTGATACCACGGCATACAAATCGAGCCAGGGAAGATGAGCCCATAGCATAAGGAGGAAAAATGCCCATCATTTAGAAAGATACTAGGAAATTGGGGCTGGGGCGAGGGCGGACTCAGCCCTGTGAATCTCAGCGCTTTGGGAAGGGGGCTGAGGGCAGATTATTGCCTTGGACGGCCAGGAGGCTTTCAGCAAAAGCCGAGTGAAACAGCAGACCCGCGCGCGCAGAAGAAGAATTTTTTTTTTTTTTATTTACAGGATGTGGATAGAACATTATGCCTATAGCCCAGCACTGTAGGGAAGCGAGAGCGGGATCTCTTGAGCCCTAGGAATTGGATACTGCGTGAGATTATTGATCGGTGTCACTGTGTACGGCAGCCTGGGGGGTCATAGGAGCGGGTCGGCGGGGAGAGGGGGGAGAGATTTGTCTCTTTAAAAAAAAAAAAAAAAAAAAGCCAAAACCTAGGAGATGACAAAGGAGGATAGAATTTAGCGAGACCAGGGATTTTAAAGCGTATTTTTTAATCTTACAAATATGCTGTAAGGATGAAAAGGAAACATAAAAATAATGGAGTAGACAAAGGAAAGAGAGAGTAAAGACCCAAAGTTGGAATTTCTTAGGAGTGAAAAACCATCAATTATCGGGCAATGGAAATCTGTAGGAAGGATTGGAGGACAGAGGATTATAACACTAGAAAAAAAGGTCACGCTGTTGAGGGATCATAGCAATATTTACCGAAAATGAAGAACACAGAGAAAAATGAGAATGGGAAAAAAAGGTGAACGCCTGCCAATCCAGCACTTTGCAGAGCCTGAGGTCCGGCAGCTATCATTTTCCAATTCCTGGATGATTCTTCTAACTTTGCCACGAGAAAGTCTTTTATGTCCCCTTCTCCTCCCTTCCTCCTCCTTCCTCCTCCTTCCTCCTCCCTCTCCCTCCGCTGCTCCATTTTGGTAAATGTGGCTGGGCACAGTGGGCCTCACGCGTGTAATTCCAGCACTTCAGGCGAGCCGCAGCAGGTGGATCACCTGAGGGTCAGGAGTTTTGAGCGCAGCCTGCGCAACAAGGCAAAACCCTATCTTCTATAAAACGAATACAAAATTAAATTAGCTGTGTGGGCGCCACATGTGTATCGTCCCAGCTACTTTGGTGAGCTGAGATGGAAGATTACTTGAGTCCCAGAAAGTAAGGCTGCAGTGAACTGTGATCTACCGCACTCCAGCCTGGGCCGGGGGCAAGAGTGAGACTCTGCTCTCAAAAACAAAACAAACAAAAAACAAGCCTAGTGTTCTATGGGATGATAACAAGTGATCTAAGATACATGTGATGGCCCTGACATGGTGGGCTGTGCCTTGTAATCCCAGCACCTTTGGGGAGACCAAGGCGGTGTATCACTGGAGCGTCAGAGTTCGAGACCAGTCTGGCTAACATGGTGATAACCCTGTCTCTTACTAAAAATATAAAAATTTTTCTGGCTTGGTGGGGCGGGGCTGCCTGTAATCCCAGCTACTAGGGAGGCTTGAGACAGGAGACATCACTTGAACCCTTAGAGGTGGAGGTTGTAGGCTAAGCAGATCATGCCATTGCACTCCAGCCTGGGGCAACAGAGCGAGACTCCATCTAAAAACTAAAATAAATAAAATTAAGTTACTAACTAGAATTTGCAGCAAGGGTAGAAGAATAGAAACTTATGGGAGAAAGAAATAATGCGCATAAGATTTTCCAAATTTGAGGAGGAAAGCTATGAAACTACAGCATCCAACGAAGCCTCCAATGAATCCAAATGCGGTAAGAAACATAAAGAAAACAACAACATTCAAGGCGACATTAATCCATTGCTGAAATAAACCAGTGATAAAGAAGAATAATTGAATAGCAGCCGAGAAAAAACGACGTATTATGTCTGATGGAACAAAGGCAACGATTATAGCCAGAATTTTCATCAGAAATTATGCCAAGCCAAAAATAATGGAATGAGCATCTTTTAAAGAATTGAAAAAGAATCTGTTAACTTGCGAATGTCTATACCGACAAAAAATACCTTCCTCTCCTCCTGCCGCGCGCGCGCCTTTTGTTTAAGATGGAGAGAGCGAGTGAGAGTTGCGCGGCCCTTGGGCCTCCAAAATGCTGCGGGGTTGACAGGGAGTGGCCCCCGCGGGTGGTGCTAAGCCTAAAATGTTGTTTCAAAAGGGAGAAGGGGAGAGAAGACTTTCTCAGGGCAAAGTAGAGAATTCTCAGGCAGTAGGAGAGAGCAGAGTGCGAGAGAGTCCGACACAGTAGAATGAAGAGTATAGAAGATGGATCGAATGGTTGGCTCTGGCTTCAGCGCGAGCGTAATCCCACCATTTGGGGAGGCCCAAGCAGGTGCGGAGCAGCGAGTTTAAGACCAGCCTGGGCCAACACGTGCGAAACCCCTCTCTGCGAGAGAGCAAAAAAAACGCTGCATGGTGTCATGTGCCTGTAGTCCCACCTACTCGGGAGGCGAGGTAGAGAGCGAGCGGGGTGGAGGTTTTGAGAGAGAGGCGCACGACGCGAGCGCGAGCAGAGCGAGAGCGCCCGTCTCAAAAAAAAAAAAAAAAATACTTTCTAAATTTCCATTATTATTTATTCTTTGTTTGTTTTTTTTTTTTTTAGAAGTGTGCTGTTCAGTTTCCAATTATTTGAGGATTTTGAAGGTATCTTTTCTGTTTGATTTTAGTAGTATATTCCTTTATGGTCAGACAACACAGTTTGCATGATTTCACTACTTTCAATTTTTTTTTTTAGATGGGGGTCTCACAATGTTGCCTAAGCTGGTCTCAAAACTCCTAAGCTCAAGGGATCCTCCCGCATAGCTGGAACTACAGGCGTGCCCCACCATGCCTGGCAATAACTTTAAATTTGTTGAAACTTATTTTATAGTCTGGAACATAGGCTATCTTAGTGAATGCTCTGTGTGCATTTGGAAAGAATGCATATTCTACTACTATTAGGTAGACAATGCTATTACCTCCAGTTGATGGATTGTATTGTATCAGTCTCCCATATCCTTATGGATTTTCTATCTACTTTTTCTATCACTGAAAGAAAGGTGTTAAAATATCCAGTTATAATTGAGGACTTGTCTATTTCACCTTTCAGTTTTTGCTTCATGCATAATAAAGCACTGTTATCATGTACACACCATCTCGGATTGTTATGTGCTCCTGGTGAATTGACCCCATTATCATTATGTAATATGAGCATTATTCCCTGATAATATTTCTTCTTCTGAAATCCACTTTGATATTAATACAGTCATTCTGGCTTTTCTTTAATTAATGTCTGCATGGGATACTTTTTCAATTCTCTTACTCTAAATCTATTTGTGGCTTCATATTTGAAATGGCTATCTTAGAGACAGCATATAGTTGGGTCTTATTTTTTTAATTCAATCTGAAAATCTGTTTATTAGAGTGTATAAATATGTCAAAACATATCAAATTGACTACTTTAAATATGCACTGTTCATTGTATGTCACTTACACCTCATCAAACCTGTTTATAGTGTTTATTCAATGCCCTGCTGTCCACCACTAACTATGCTAGACACGGAGAAATACGGCAGTAAATAACACTCTGTCCTTGAGGAGCTCACAATAGAGTGGAAACGTGGTTTCACCCCAAGTCTCACGTCTCATAGCTTATAACACGGAGAAGAGAGAAACCAACTCTCTTTCCTCAGTTTTAACCCAAATATTTTCCAGGGCTTCTGGATGGCCTGGCTTGAGTCTGGTGACCACCCCTGAACTAAACAGGGAAACAGGGACTTGTAAGAATGGAGTGGTCCAACTAGAGCTATGTAGATGGAAGCACTTCTCAAAAGAAAAAGTCAATACTCAAAAGGCATCTCTGTTTCAACTATAACCAGCCATTAACCTGGCAAAAACCAGAAATGAGTTTCCCAACTGTGAGAAGGAAAGCACCAAAATAAAGAGCATCTTGGTCATTCTGACACCAGCCACGATGTGGCAAGCTCTTTTGAAAAGTCAGAATCTACGAACCCTCTTTAAAACATCATGAAGGCTAATGCTATGGATTTTGGCATATTTTTCTATAGACCTTCAGGGATGAAAGTTATCCTATCCGGTCTTACCGTGGCTTTGTCAGCTGATGAAGGAAATGCTTCTCTGCACACCCTGTGAAGCAGCAGGTGTCAAAGTGTGGTCTCCAAACCAGTAGCATCTGCACCACCTGGCAGCTTGTTAGAAATGGAGATTCTCAGGCTCCCAACCCAAACCTACTGAGTCAGAAACTCTGGGGGTGGGGCCCAGAAGCCCATCTTTTAACAAGCCTTTCTTGTGATTCTGCTGAACACTCAAATTTGAAGCAATAACAACAACACGACCACATTTGAGCACCTATTCTCAATTTTGGCTGCATATTGGAATCACCTGGGGAGTCTTAAAAATACACTGATGCCTGGGTCTCCCCTCCAGGGATTCTGATTTAATTGGTGTGGTCTAGGGTTGGGATTTTTAAAAGTTCCCCAGGTAATCTAATGTGCATCAACATTCGAGAAGCACTGCATTATGGCACATTAAAGTGCATTACTCTGCTACGCAAGCTGGGCCCCATCCCCAGATCAATTACATTTAAATCTCTAGATCTGGAACCTGGACATTTGTGTGTGTATCTATTTTGGCACTGGTGTTTTTTTCAAGCTCCCTGGTTGATTCTAATGTGTGGCCGGGGTAGAGAATCACTTCATTATTATAACACGTGTGGCCTCCTTTTACTTGCTTCTCCTCCTGGGCTCAGGAATGAGTTTTCTGGTGGAAAACTGAGGCAGAAGGACTTGAGCAAGCCTGGGACCTGCATCGTACAGAGAGCAGATGTGTGGTTCTGCTTCTCCATGCCGCCCCAAGTTTTCTAGTGGTCATGGGAGACTTGTGGTTTTCCTGCACTGCCAGCATCTCTGAATAAGTCTGCCAAATTCAGGGGCAAAGTGTTAACAAGCTCACTTGGCCAGCAGACTAAGCCATGTTCTCCACCATTTTGACCTCCATATATCTGACTCCTGTGTCTGTCTCTCAGTTGTTTCCAAGTTTGAGAAGGGATTAAAGGAATGTCATGTGTTAGCTGCTAAAACCCGAACCCCAACAGTGGTGAAAGCCTACCTCAGCTGTTCAGTTGCCCTGCCCCATTTGAGCATTGGCCATCATAGTGGAGCTGGTACCCAAGATGTTCCCTGAAGAAATTATGAGCACCTCAAACTCCCAGGGCCAGAAGGTGAAACAACATTATACCAGCCTTAGCAGATCTTGAATGGAGAACTTGCCCAGAGAGAGTGCCTTATCTTCAGACAAGACTCATTGTGTCCGAGGAGGGTCATTGCAAGAGATCATCTTTCCCAAGAAAGTGACTCAGCCACCCTCAGCATATTTCCTTTGAGGTCCAAAGGACTTGGGTTCAAATTCTGGCTCTATTATCTGCCAGCTGGGGACCCTGAACAAGGCATTCTCCATTCTGAAGCCTAGTTATCTTGTTTATGAAATGAACAAGGTTGGTGGTTGTGATAACCAAGTGAAATAATGGGATAATGAATGCTTTATTTTTCCTATAGTGGGAAATGCTTTGTAAACGGTGAAAAGCTGTAGCATGTAAGATGTTGTTCTAGATGGGGAGACTGGATGTGGAGAGGTATAAAATTAGCCTGTCATGCAAGGCTTGGTAACATTTTTCAGTGGTATATGGAGGAGCCTTATAGGTATCTGGAGGCAGAAGGAAGCATTGAGGGCTGGACATGCAGCCTTGGCAATTGCTGGAGAGTCTCCTTGTGTGGAGGGAGAACTGGTCCTCCCTCACGACTCATTGCATTGTTCTCTGCGCTACATTCACTTTCTTTCTTTCCTTCCTTCCTTCCTTCCTTCCTTCCTTCCTTCCTTCCTTCCTTCCTCCCTCCCTCCCTCCCTCCCCTTCCCTTCCC
>NW_016829883.1:447021-463400 GCF_001698545.2 Rhinopithecus bieti
AAAAAAAAAAAAAACGGGACAGCACCAAAAACGAAAACAAAATGCTTTCCATCTGCTGAACCAACAGAAAGATTTTTTGTTTGTTTGTTTTTCTGAGACGGAGTCTTGCTCTGCCACCCAGGCTGGAGTGCAGTGGCCGGATCTCAGCTCACTGCAAGCTCCGCCTCCCGGGTTTACGCCATTCTCCTGCCTCAGCCTCCCGAGTAGCTGGGACTACAGGCGCCCGCCACCTCACCCGGCTAGTTTTTTGTATTTTTTAGTAGAGACGGGGTTTCACCATGTTAGCCAGGATGGTCTCGATCTTCTGACCTCGTGATCCGCCCGTCTCGGCCTCCCAAAGCGCTGGGATTACAGGCTTGAGCCACCGCGCCTGGCCAAGAAACTGTTTTAAAGAAAGGGTCTGGGGAAGAAAAAGAAGGCTCCTTGCTTCTACTGAGCAAAGGCAGCCCTGAGCTTCCACAGCCCTTCATATTTATTGGGTAGAAAGAGCAGGGAGGAGGAGGTAACTATTGGTCAGCTGCTTAATTGATCACAGGTTCACATTATTGCTAACAGGCTTCAGATGTGCCCAACCACAAGCAACACTGCTTGGGGCGTGACTGCCCTCAGCATTCCTTCTGGGCGGCAGAGGCAGTTTGTTAGTTTGCCAACATCCTGCTTTCATGAGAACAGTTTGCTGTTTACTCATATAGCCTCCAGTGGTATACTGAATTGACCATGACCCTCACTCTTTCTGCCTACAACAGAGATACAGTGGTAAATAATACTGATACTGTTGGTCATGGTTCCCTCCTCCTGGAGGTCTAGAGAAGGATTCAGATGCAAGTTGAATAACCACACAAATAAATGTAAAATCCCAGCTGTGATAAGAGCCATGAAGATATGCATGGAACAATCAGTGTATTTAAGAATGAGGCTTAGGCTGGGCATGGTGGCTCATGCCTGTAATTCCAGCACTTTAGAGACTGAGGCAGGCGGATCATCTGTGGTAAGGAGTTTAAGACCAGCCTGGCCAACATGGTGAAACCCTATCTCTACTAAAAATACAAAAATTAACCAGGTGTGGTGGTGCACACCTGTAATCCCAGTATTTGGAAGGCTGAGGCAAGAGAATCACTTGATCCTGAGAGGCAGAGGTTGCAGTGAGCTGAGATTGTGCCACTGAATTCCAGCCTGGGCGACAGAGCAAAACTCTGTCTGAAAAAAAAAAAAAAAAAAAAAAAAAAAAAATGGGGTTTAAATGAGTTGTGGAGCCCAGGAAAGGCTCTGACAAGGAGATGTTTTATTTACATTTTAAATTGAAGCGTAGCTTCAATAAGTTTTAACAAATGTATACACTAATGTAACCATTCCCCAGATCAAGATACAGAAAATTTTTATCACCCAGAACATCCCCTGTGTCCCTTCCAGTCAATCCCCTCCCTGTCCCAGGAAACCACTGAAACTGATCTGATTTGTGTCAATGTAAATTAGTTTTGCCCGTTCTATAACTTTGTAGAACTATGCTATATATATATACACACATATACATTTTTTGTCTCACTTTCACTCAGTATCATTCTTCTGAGATTCATCCATGTTGTTGTGTGTCAGTAATCGATTGATTTATTTTTGCTGAGTAGTATCCTATCATATGACTAGTCCACAGTTTATCCATTCATCTGTTGATGAGTATTTGGGTGGTTTCTTGTTTTGGCTATTATGAATAAATCTGCTATGAACATTCGTGTACAATCCATTTTGTAGACATGTATTTCACTTCTCTTGGGCACTGAGATTCAGGAATAGAATTGGTGGTCATAGATTAGATATGTATTTAACTTGATGGACAATTGTCAGAGTTCTTCAAAGTAGTTTTGCCATTTTTATCTGCATACTAGCAATGTACGAGAGTTCTTGTTGCTCTACATCCCTATCAATATTTGGTATTTTCAGGTTTAAAAAAATTATTATTATTATTATTTTGAGACAGAATGTCGTATTGTTGCCCAAGCTACAGTGCACTGGCGTGATCTTGGCTCACAGCAACCTCTGCCTCCTGGGTTCAAGTAAGTCTCCTGTAAGTTGGGATTACAGATGTGCGCCACCATGTCCTGCTAATTTTTGTATTTTTAGTAGAGACGGGCTTTTGCCATGTTGGCCAGGCTGGTCTTGAACTCCTGACCTCAAGTGATCCACCCACCTCAGCCTCCCAAAGTGCTGGGATTACAGCCATGAGCCACTGTGCCCAGCATTAAAAAATTATTGAATTAAATATGTGCACGTGAAATGGCACCTCACTGTGGTTTAAAATTTCGTATTGGGAGAGATGAGTTGAAGCTGAGATCTAAAGGATGAGAAGTAGACCAGGCAAAAAAGATGGGTTGCTCAGTATTTGGGGCAAAGAGAACAAAATATGCAAAGGTCCCCAAGGTAAGATGAAGCAGAGCCATCACAAAGAACTGAAAGGGAGTGTGGTGTGGGGGAGGCTGCTGGGGGAAGTGGTGGGAAGCACTGAGCCATTCACCTTCAAGGAATCACGTGGATCTGGTCAATGTTCCTACCAGCAGTCACCATGGTGAACTAAAAGCAAATAAAAGGAATGTCCCAGGCTGTGTAAAACACCAGGAATTTCATATTATCCTGGGAAGTAGTCAGGGAGACTCATAAAGGCCAACATTGAATTTCTTGTCATCTCAGCAGAAAGGTACTCAGAATAGATTAAATCTGATTTATAGAAAGAAAAAAAAATGAGGCATTTCTGGCATGTGACGGTTGTAGTTGAAAATTCATGCTTATCACATATGAAACAGTAGGATTGCTGAGTAGTGTTGAATATCCTTTTGAAGTTTGAGATCATGAATTTAAAATGAAGTCATTTAGACAGTTTGTATGATTTCTCTCTGGCAACACTCAGCTGCTCAGGTACAGGCATGGTACCTTATTTCAGACTATAGGGCTCAGTCAGGTCGTGGTTTTTCCAGGAAAGTATGTTGAAAGTTGAAGTGGGCAAGGGAGTGATTATAATGATGAATCATGTGCTCTAAATTGGACCAAGAAAGAAATGAAGAATGGATAAAGACACATTGGTGGGATTAGCAGATTAGTGGTCTCAGTGAGGTTGAAGAATTACAGCAAATAGGGTACTAGCACAAGGAAATGAAAGGCTAGGTGTTGGCGAATGGACAGTGGGGTATTATATTTTCATATTTCAAAGATGAAGCCCTTTTTGGGTGATTAAAGTGTTGACGGTATGAGCTCGAAAGCGTTGGTTTAGTTGAGGAGAAAGTTGGACATGAGAAGGTAAAAGGATTAAGAGATTATGGTACTGAATAGGTCATGAATATGGATGTTGAACTCACCCATGGATGGAGTTCAAGGATGGTACCAGGCGTCGGAAGGGGCAGGGAAAAGATTACATTGACTGGGAGGTCTCAAGATGACAACAATCAAGATGAGTGGGGTGGTAATCTGAATAGCAAGAGTTTTAAAGGGGCAGAGATCTTTACAAGAGGAAGGAAAGCATTAGGAAGTTCAAGGTCAACTCTAGGAACAGTACAAGCCTTTTGACTAACATCCTTCCAATGGCTGAGTGAACCATGTTCAAACCAATCCACGCGAAGCCTTTCAGTTGGGAATGCTGTATTACAGGCCTTCCCACCAGGGGGCGCGATCAGCAACGGAGAGCCTAACTCCAAGCAGTCCCTGGAGGCCAGGAAAATGTGTCTCAGCTTGAGCTCTGAGGACCCCTAGGGCTCTTCTAAGGTATTGCAAAGAACACAGCCAATCTCTGGCACAGCCACATACACTTGTAGAGTGATTTTTTTTTTTTTTACAGTGTATGTAAATCTTGAACAACAACTAAATACAAATTCCTAAATTCTTTTACAGAAGTTACTGACTTAGACCAGGCACGGTGGCTCATGCCTGTAATCCCAGCACTTTGGGAGGCTGAGGCCGGCGGATTACCTGAGGTCAGGAGTTTGAGACCAGCCTGGCCAACATGGCAAAACCCTGTCTCTATTAAAAATACAAAACTTAGCTGGGCATGGTGGCAGCCGCCTGTAATCCCAGCTACTTGGGAGATTGAGGCACGAGAATCTCTTGAACCTGGGAGGTGGAGGTTGCAGTGAGCCGAGATCCCGCCACTGCACTCCAGCCCGGGCCACAGAACAAGACTCCATCTCAAAAAAAAAAAAAAAAAAAAAAATTACAGAATTATTAAAAGGTCCTAGTTATTATGTATTTTCTCAACAAAAAGTGACGAAGTACAGCTACTATCATGTGGAATTTGGAGACATTTCTCCCTGGGCAAAAGGGTTTTTCATAAGTGCAGGTTTTGAGAGTTGACTGGTAACACCCATACTTAAAAATATTCTTCCCAGATCACTTTTTGCAAGCATGAGATAAGAAGAATACAAAGCTGGAGTCAGAATTGTAGTAGCATCATCAGCATCAACATGAGTGTTTACTATGCACCAGAAACTGTTCTAAACATCGCACATAATACTAATTTATTGCTTCTATAAACTTGTAAGGCAGGTGCTATCATTAGCACCATTTGACAGAAAATAAGGTCCAGAGAGATTAGGTCACTTGCCTAAGGTGATAGAGCTCCTGGATGGTAGTGTTGGTGTTGTGGACTTGAATTTCATCTTTCCCTTAGCCGGAACAGTCTATGTTATGTCACAGGAACAAATACCCCTTGAATCTCACAGTTTAATTCAACAGAGGGTGCCTGTTCTGTATGGGTTAGCAGAGGGGTTCAGCTTATTATGCTAACTCAGGGACTAATGCTGACATAAAGTTCTTTTTGATATGTGCTTTCATCGTCATGATCAGTAATCACTACCAAGACAAAAGAGTATGGAACAGAGTCTAAACTGGAAATGAAATGCTTCTGCTTGAAAGCAATGCATGCCACTTTACACATTTCACTGACCCAAGCACATCACATGCCACTCCCGACTTCAAGGCGACAAGAAAATGCACTTCTACCATGAGCCTATTAACAAGCAAACCAGACTGTTTGGCATTAATGATTAATACAAACATTGTCAGAGCTGGAGCCATTCGTGTCCTCCCTTGGCTTCAGCTTCCCTATCCACAAAAATAGCATGATCATTTTGTAAGAATCTCTTGTTGTAAGGATCAAAGAGCCATATTTGTTACAGCTATAATGAGGCAGAATGGTTGCATCCAACCAAAGCTTCCATCAGCTGAAAATATTGATCCCACCACAGGCAGCCCTGTAGCCCTCCTTACAGGGCAGTCTGCAGAATGGCCTTTGTCCAGAGGAAGGTATATGCCAATCTTTTTGTTACTCACACACCTCAGGTTTTGAAAGATACAGTTTTCACTTCAATCAACAACATGCCATAGTGGTCCTGGCCCTTGCTAGAAAGTCTGGTCTGGAACCACAAGCGGTTCAGTTCCTGTTGAAACCTCCAGACCACTTTAGCTTGACAGAGATTGCGAGGGTCTCCTTCTTCCAGGTCCTCCAAACCCTCTCTTTAAAAAATCAAGTCAGGCCACCAGGACTGTTTACTTGGCTCCTCGGAGATTCCACAGACACTCCCAGGACGTCTGCTGTGAGTCAGGGATGAGCTAAGCCATAGAACTTTGCCAACCACAAGCGCTGAGGGTAGTACAAAAAATATCCCTAAAAAGAGCATTTCCCAAACTTCTATGCAAACAGTAGTAACCACACTGCCAATCACCCTCCAGAATGCTTTGCTAGATCCTTTCCTATGGGCCATTTGACCCTTCCTTATTCTACTCCTCTGCTAGCCTAGGCAATGCACTCCATGAGGGCGGGGACTATCTTTCCATGTGGGTTTCACTATGCGCCTGGGACACAGCACGTTCTCAATAAAGTTTCCCGCATGAAGACGCTTCTCAGGAGTCTCCATGTAAGTTCATACATGATGACTTCCTTGTAGAATTGTGTCTATGAACATGCAATTAGGCTAGTTGAACTTTAGGCCCTGAGAGTCCATAAGCTAAAATAAGGCCCAGATGGGGGTGGGGAGGAGGAGTAGGCAGACGCGGAAAAGGAGGACATTTCAGGCAAAGGGAGCGATGTCCAGCAGGAAGGCACAAGGTAACAGGGGGCACAGGGGCGCACCACTTTTCCTGGAAGGAAAAAACAGCAGATGAGAGAAGGAGTTGGAGCCAGTTACCAGTAGAGGTCTATGTTCAAAGTCCAGAAGGAAGAAACAGCAGAGCAGGGGACAATGAGAGGAAGAATGAGAGGAAGGAAGAAAGGAGGCACAGTGTATGAAACTCTGCAGCCAAGAGCGCTAACAAATGAAAGGCAGGATGGGTGGAGGAAATGTACTGTGTTTCAAAGCTTCCTCTTATTTATGGGTGCGCCTGGGCCACAGAGGAGTAAACCGAACGAGGGCTTCCCGGTTACCCACCGCCCGCGGAGCTGGCGGAGTCCCGCCTCGCCCCGTCACATGGCCAGAGGCGCCCTCGGCACGTGACCTACCTCGCGCTAGGCCAATCAGCCTCTGCAGGGGCGGGTCCGCCGGGTTCGCGGGGCGGGAGTCTCCATCGGGGCCGCCTCTTCTCGCGAGCCTTGCGGCGGTCGCTCCTCAGCCGCCCACGACACGGAGCGAAGGTCTCGCGAGGTTTGGGCGCTGCGGCGGCAGGAGGAGGACGGGGAAGGACGGAGCGGAGCCGCGGCTTCCTCCCTCGCTCACTCCCTCGCGCGCTCGCCCGCCCCCTCCCTCCCTCCCCTCCCTTCCCCGGCCCCGGCTCTGGCCCCGGCCCATTCGCTGTTGGGTCTTCTGCTAGGGAGGATGTCGGGCTCGTCGCTGCCCAGCGTCCTGGCCCTCTCGCTGTTGCTGGTTTCTGGCTCCCTCCTCCCAGGGCCAGGCGCTGCTCAGAACGGTAAGCCGGTCGCCGGGGGCGGGCCGGGCGGGGGCTGAGGGCGCCGCGGCCGGAGAGGGCCTGGCTCTGGCCCGAGGGGACGCTGGAGCTCGGAGAAGGGGGCCGAGTGGGCGTCTGAAGGGCTGCGGGTCCGAGAAGAGGAGGTACTGGCCGCGGGTTTGAGGAGGCGCCCGTCCGAGCGGCGGGGGCGTCCAGGGAGAGCCCGAGGTGTTGCCGACTCGGGGGCTCCACGTCGTGGGGCTCGTCGTGCCGGGTCGGCGAGGGGACACGGAGGAAGCCGACGTGAGGAGCTGGAGTAGCGGGGCGGATGAGGAGGGGGCACAGCTCTTAGGGAGGGTGGCACAAGACGGGCGTTTGTGTTCCGGGCGACAGGGATGGAGGTGTCGGTCAAGCCCCCTGGGAGCTGGGGTCGTCCGGGATTCTAGGAGGCCCCGTAGGACTGGTGACATCCTTAAAAATAAGGGAGAAATTGGGGGGAAGAGAGTCCTGAAGCACACTAATGGTGAGCTGAGTACTAGATACCAAAGGAGGGGGTAAAGAATCAGGGAACCTTGGATCTGGGGATAGAGGGAGGGTGGGTGGGAAGATAAGGGAGTGGGTTGACTGCAGTAGGGGACCTGGAGAGAGAAGCAGCAGTATCTCCAAATGAGCTGGGGGAAGAGGGCTGGGTTTGCTAAAGAGGGTGGAGTGCTGGGCATTCTAGGGTAGTGGTTGGGAGAGCAAAAAGGAGTTTCTAAATAAGGAGAGGAAAATGAGCAGAGGATGGAGGGAAAGGGTTGGAACTGAGGTGGGGAAATATTTATTAGAGAAGTAAGGAGGCCTGGGTATAGAGATGGGGGTAGGGGAAGACGAAAAATAAGGGAAGGGAGTAAAATGCAGGAAGTCGGGGGTGTAATGTTGGTTTGCAGTGTGGAGGATAAATTAGGGAAGGGAGGAGTTGGTATGTGGCAAATGCTGTATGATATTGGTCGGGCCTTTGGGAAGACGGGGACACATAGCTGCAACTAACTGCAGTGGTGGGATTGAGGGCAGTGACTGGCAACAGGGAGATGGGGAAGTGGATTTTTGAGATTTAAAAGTTTCAATACAGAAGAGATGTTATTTCCGAGGAACCTGAAAGTGGCCCCTGGGAGGTGGTACAGTAGAAAGGAGAGAATTACTGGGTTTTGAATTGAAGCTCCTTTGAGAAGATGGAGAAATGGTGGGGAATCATGGGCATAGGGATCTAAACAGAACAGATTCTGATTGAAGGCATGTGTTACCATTCAGCTGCTGAATTGATCTTTCACAAGTGAGTCTAGGATTGTGAACCTGTTTCTGCCCTTGTGGAAACAGCCGTTAAGAGGTTAAAGAATATTTTTTCTATGAAGGAATTTATGAGAAGTCAGTACTGGAGAATGAACTATAAATTATTTTTGCTAATCTTTCAGTGTTTATTGGTTTTTGAGAAACTGAGTTTAAAATGCTGAATGTTAGAGGGAAAATATATGAATAAAGGATTGACAGTATCCATCAGTTAAATATGTGTTTGTAGTACCAAATTTTATGTATGCTTCATGGCCTTGGATATCACTGCAGGCGTCAGGAAGGAAACATTTTTTCTGTTTCTAGCATTGAATATGCTAAGTGTATTGGGTATTTTTCCTGTTTTCCTCTAAGTATAATGAGTCCACTGTGGAAGGCAGGGTAGAGTTAGTCTTAATTTGTCTTATCAGTTTTTCGACTGTGTCAACAACATGACTTAAAGAAGCCTAATGCTAATTTTAGCTATTCAGTTTATGGTAATAGCATAGTTTCATTTTGCACAATAGGTGAGAGATTCTTGATCTTAACGTGTTTAATCTCTGCTGGCATAGCTTTTTTCCAATGACTTATAATACGGTAAAATTGTAGTTTCTTAGCAACTAAAGCGAGGTTTCTGGATAGGCCTATAAAGACTCATCTGTCTGCTCAGTGATATGTGTTCTAAATACAGCATAGAACGGCCTTTCCCTTGAAATGAGCTTGAATTCAGTCACATGACATGACCGATGAAATGAAGCTGAGCTGCTGGTTGACCCAAATGAATGTAAATTTAATTCAAGGAAAAATGGCTATTTTTGAGTTTGAGTTCGTATAGTTAAGGATGCCATTTTATAGCTTTCTATAACGTGTCTTATTATAATATTCACCCTTTCATTTAGTAATAAATAGCCCTGCAGTGATCTAACTTCATGTCATGGAGTTTGTATTTTCTTACAGTACTTTCAAAAAGGGATACCTTGCTTGTGCATGATGTTGAAATGTTAGAAATGTTAGATTTTCTATTTAAATGATTGGAGGAAAAAAAACTCACAAGTGTCTCTGAATTGGAAATGTAGTTTAGGTTGAATATAGATGTTTTTCAAAAATGTTTGTTTCATTATTCCTAAAATGAAGAATTTGGCCTGTATGACTCTCGAGGTCTCTTGAAACTCCAGTGAGTTTCTGACCCATTGCTGTGGGCATTCAGGGCTTTCATTCAGATTTTGTTTCTCATCCAAGTATTTAAACTTGTAAGACCAGTTCCAAGTAAAATCCTTATTTGTTGACTTTTATATGTATCATCAAAATGGTAGTTTAAAGAAGGAACTTGTTCTAAAAAGTAACCTTATAAGACATTCAAAAGCATTAGACTGCAATTGAGTGAGTGTAAACAAAGTAGTATAATATGATAATCAAGAGTGCACGCTTTGGACAGTAACAGACTCAGGTTTGAGTTCCAGCTCTCAGTAGCTGAGTGACCTTGAGTAATGCAAACTTCAGTTTCATCATCTGTAAAATGGGGATTGCAATAATGTCCATTCCCTAGGGATGATGTGAGGTTTATTAAATGAGGTAATGGCAGCTTAGCATTCAGCCTGGAATATTGTGAGTCTCAGTACATGTTAGCTATTACTATTATCCTTTAAAGAGTAGCATTATTTATTATTTATTTTCCTTCATGTGTATATTGAAAACTTGATTGTTAATGCTGCTGTCATGGTAACTAGGCCATTTGAAGGCCCCACATAGAGATTTGTGCTTTCGCTTATGTAACTTTCTCAGAAAAGTGACCAGCTGCACTGTGTCTGCAATTGCCAGTTCTGGTGAGGAAGTTAATATTTTCAGTTGAGTTTCTGGGAGAGACTTTATGGCTTTTTTCTTTCTTTCTTTTTTCAGTGAACCAAATCTTTCAAACGGGCCAGGTATCACTTTCTCATAGAATATTATTGTTTTGAATAAGAGAAATAGAATGTGGTACCCAGCACACAGTGGGAGTGTTATAGATGTTAGTTGAATTAATAAATGTGGAGTGGTGTGTAAAAACGTAATATATTCATATGGAAAATATGATATCACATAATTAACACTGTTCAGTGGAGGAAAATAAGGAATCTAATGAATCTTACTTTTAACGACCTAAATTTTAGAAACCATTTTGCTTGGGTGATACTAGATAGTTGTGAACATTGTGCTTTGTAATAATGCCAGTATTTGCATTAGATGATTCATGGATCTTTTTCTCTTCTGTCAAGGGCTGTTTGCTTCAGTGGTTTGGCAATTTTCTCTCCCTGAGTACATTTTTAGAGGTGTATTTGCTAATTGATTTTGTGTCTCCTGTTTGAGCTGAAATGAGCAACAGAAGACAAATCTTATCTATGGCAGCTGTGGCACAGATGACATGCCAAATGTCAAGCAGAAAATTTTGAGATAATCCAAATAAGATTTGACCAGAAGAAATAGTTTGCCTTGAAATAAAGCCCTTCCTAAGGAGATCACAGGCTTTCAGTCTCTCAGGCTACTGGCTAAACTGTCACTACTGATATAATGGAGCACCCAGGCATGAGAAATTGGTTGGGTCTGGGAGGATAGGCCATGTTACCACATCAGGACCCATTCCCTGGGTTTGTTTTACAAGGTTACTGGATCCAAATTAGAAAGAGATACAGATGGGTTTTTGTGTTGCCTGACGCGGTAGAGCTTAACCTGTGAGTATACCAAGATTTAAAACCACAAAAGGAAATAAAAACCCTTAAATGTCAGGTTGGAATTCATTACAGGTCTGACTTCGCGTGATACAGATCCTTATGAGAAATTAGACTGTTTTGAGGGAATCCCCTTGTTTTTTCTTATTAATACAGATCTGATGTGAAACATTTTCTTTTGTGGATTATACCTTTAGACATTAATAAAAAGCAACATTATATTATCTTTATTTAAATGTTAAAATAAAGTTTAAATAAAAATAGTTATTTAAATTAAAAGAAAGATTTAATTGGACCTTGAAAGATGACCAAATGTAAATAGAAAAGTGCTCTGTCAGTTTGAGCATTGTTTTCGTTAGTCTGAGGTACTTTTAAAAGTAAGGTGTTTTGTGTGTAAACTCTGAAACTTTGCTGGATCTGTGTAAAGGTTTTACAAAGATTCAGTAAGGAGATAAAGTGCTAATATCTATTAAAATGAAGTATGTAGAAAAACAGTGAGTGGCCATGTTGTATACCGTACAAGAGATGTTCAACAAAAGTTTGAATAAAATTATGCAAAGTAGTTTTGGAAAAGTGAATTTTATGAAAATTGTTCTGATATATTCTATTCAGTTTATTGTTTGCAGTGAGAGTACAATCTGGACAGGATCAGAAGTAGAGAATGAAGTTGTAAGAGAAAGGGAAAGACAGAAGAAAGGCTGCAGTAGTACAAGGATGCAAGAATGAGGAATGAATCTTCGTTTGAGGAACATCCGGAAAAATAGAATCTGTCAGAAAGAGTAAATAGACCAGGGACCTCTAAAGTAAATTTGCACATCAAAGTTAAAATAATGGTGGAGAATCACCTCCTGTGAACAATTGGCTTAGCTTTCAGTATGCCTCTTTACAAAACATTATCATTTTATACAAATTTTTAAAATGTCGTTCATAATATGGAGTTTAATTTTAAGCACCTTAGATAATGCATTTGTAAGCTTGTTTGTGAAATTTTTATGGTTTTTTTTTTTTTTTTTTTTTAATTCCTAATTTTAGTTGGTAAGGATTGGCTTTGGGAAGACAGGAAACCCCTCCAGTAAAATTAATTGGTTATAAATGGTTACATATTTTAGGCTTATATACATAACGAAACTTCTTACTGAATTGAAAAGTGATCTTGTGTAAAACATTATTTTAGTGATATTGATGTCCAAATTTAAGAGAGTGAATACACAAGTAAAATGTATCTGCTTTTTAAGGATCTATTCAGTTTAGGTAGGAGAGTCAATTTGTGTATAATTTCAATTTATTATATTGTCTGAAACTGAAAGTAGGCCTAACTTTTGTTTGCTTTTGTGTATATACAAAGGCAAACATTTATCAATCAAGCCTTATTAATTTGAGGTTATTTTGACCTGATTGCTCAGAACTTTAGTCTATCTGTATATAAATGGGGTTTTCTAAATATTTAAAGATTTCCTACGTATGTAAATTTACTTGCACACAGTAAGTTAAGGGAGACATTTAATCTTCCTCAGATACCTGCTGGTTTTTTGTTGTGTTTATTGTTTTTCAAATAAATAAACTGAGTGTTATCCATTTATTAAAATAGAATGTGGTCAGCTTGATGGCAACATCTTGTATTGAGTTTCTTGTACTGCAAGGTGCTAAATGATATTCTCTTGCATTTCTGAAACAATTACAGAATATTTTAAGACTAGCCTTCCTACCAAATAATCTTAACTACTGGAGCTTTATGATATGCTTTATGGTATTTTCCAGAAGTATGTCAATATTTTTTTTTCTTTTTTTTTTTGAGATGGAGTCTTGCTCTGTTGCCCAGGCTGGAGTGCAGTGGCATGATCTCGGCTCACTGCAACCTCCGCCTTCTGGGTTCAAGCAATTCTCCGTGCATCAGCTTCCTGAGTAGCTGGGATTACAGGCGACCGGCGCCACACCCAGCTAATTTTTGTATTTTTAGTAGAGGTGGGGTTTCACCATGTTGGCCAGGCTGGTCTCGAACTCCTGACCTTAGGTGATCCGCCCACCTTGGCCTGCCAAAGTGCTGTGATTACAGGTGTGAGCCACTGTGCCCGGCTGAAATATGCCAATTTGGATATCCTTTTCTTGCCTTATTAAAAATCATCGGTCACCCAGGTATTACTTCAAATTTACTAGACAATGAAATATAAATGAGATGGTATGAAATCACTCTGAAAGTATTAGGGTTGGATATATTATGTAAGTTTCTATAATTAGAAAACATTAAGTCCCAAATCGTACCAATAGTTTTAATCATGTCTAAATGGATACTCACATACTAAACATGATTAAATATAAAATATATGATGAAATGTCACATCCTTTTCTGATAGAATACCAATAAGGCATAGTAGTTCATGTGCAGGAAGATACAGGAAAACAAACAAGAGTTTGTTTGCATATATAAATTGTTATGCCTTTGAGATTATTTTCTTCCTGATGGTAGTATTTGGAAACCATTGGACTAGATGATGTCTAAATTTCCTTTCAGTTCTAAAAATTACTAATTCTCTTGCCCTTACAGCTTAGATGCTGTCTCCAATAGGTTAAAGGCTCAGAGATGATACCACTTTCTGTTTAAAAGTTTTTAGAAACTTACTTTGGATATAATGAAAATTAACTTTGAGGCATGCACTGTTTTGAAATCTGCCTCTAAATCTACTTCAGACAACCCTTGCAGTTCTTGTTTCAAGCGAGGCAGAACAACGTTATACAGAGATCTTAAACTTGCTGGGAAAATTGCCAGTGTGAATAAAGAAGTGAATATTCCTGTCAGGTAGGTAGGTATTTTATGATCTTTCTGTTGGCTGAAAGTGGTTGGCTAATAAAGAGACAATGAAACACACTTAACTGTTTGTATTTTTATGTTATCTTTTGAGAAAGTTTGTTTTCTGTATATGAGTTAGTTTCTGCAGTCCCTTCTGCATTGTTTAAGATCGGGGAAATCCGTCCATTGTAGTTGAAGAATGCAACCCCAAGTGTTACCTGAATTAAATCCAAGCAATTCCTAGATTGTTATTCCTTAAAAACATTGTGTTTAAAGTTCTCAATTTGTAAACATTCATTGTACTACTTTGTTATCTGTTAGATCCATTTCTTTGCCTTTTTTTTCTTTTAGATCTTCACAATTTCAAACATGTACAAAATAGATTAAATAATGTAATAAACCCCGTGTATTCATCATCTAGTTTCAGCTGCATCCTTGCTACTTATTAATTTAAAATAACCTAAAATTACATTGCAAACTAGAATTTTCTAGGACCTGAAATATAGTCAGTAGGGGTTAGTTTACGTGAGTAAAAGATAATATTTGGCTCACATGTAATCATGTTGAAATTACTTTAAAATAAAGCTCTTTAGAAAAGGCTTTCAAACTTTTTTGTCTGTGAACCAGAAAGAGTAGTTTTTGACTAACAGAAATTTGTAACAAAATTACACAAATATGTAACATTTTGTGAAACATTACCTATTCTTCATCTGTGTGGGGTAGTTAAGAGAACCATAGTGACCTTCTAAATTGAATTCACAGTTCATTCATGGGCCATGAAACTCAGTTGAAAAACAGCATTTTCAGGTATGGAGCAGTTTTGGGTTTTTGTTTATTTTTTACATGCTGTATTAGTCTGGAATAATTACGATTTTTATTAACACAATAAGGATTTTCACTAGGCATTTATCAGGAATATCAGCACATACTGTTATTAGTCATTATGAGTAAAGAAAATACAACATTTTGGATTTATACATTAGCCATTATATATAGTGACTTTTTTTCCTGTTAGAACTTTAGAAACGGGAAGCCACAGTAATTTGAATATCATAATCAAGACATAACTTTTCCAGTATATTCAGTTGAGCTTCGTTTTAAATTAGACTTTGTGTTCCTTATTCCCAAGCCTTGGAGTTTAGTGCAGGGCTGGGAGTACTAATGTTTATTCTAAGCCGAATGCTTTACTTGGTTGCTGTAGTCTGAGGCACATTTCTGTTGAGTACAGATTGACTTGAGTACTGGCCAAGGGAAGAGAAAGAGAGGGGAAGCAGAACCATCACTAAAGAATCATCTGCCGTTCACGTTTAAGATCCTAGAGTAGTGGGATTATTTCTTAGTTTTTAGACACTACTTCCTGGAGGAAAAGAAGGCAACAAGATGTCTTCCTTTGTTGGCAGCTATCTGAAATAATTCTAAATTCATAGATTGAAGGAATGTGTTAAATTTAACTTGGGATTTTTTGATTATACGAGTTTAGCAGGTTTGGGAACAATCCAGTGGAACAACTGGAAAAAAATAGCACAGGAGCTCTAGCATTGAAATTGCATTCATTAATGCTGAATCTCAAATTATGCATCAAGGGAGATGAAATAAATGGCCTTAATGCAAACCAGGAAACTGCTACCTGGAAAAGAGCAAGTATAAAGAGGTTTCAGATAGCTTGCAGTGAATTGTCATTGAATTACCCTTACACAAATAACATAGTGATCACGTATCAAAAGTATGGTGCTACCTCTAACAGCGTTACTGTTTTCTTACTAGGATTGAACTCCAAATAAGAATACTTTCTAACCACATTTTGGAAGAGACATAGAATCTATGTTGATGGTAGCTTAAGATTAGGAGAAAAGCCTGAAGGAGCTAAACTTAGGAAAAGGGAGCACTAGGGGGATGTGATTATCTATTAATACTTTCAAGGTAGCAGTGTAAATGAAGTAAGGGAATTAGGCAGTCTCCAAAGATGGATAGGCTGTATCAAAGAGCAATGGCCTAGAGCACAGGGAAGAAAAGCATAGGTTTAGTATTAAGATGATTTTAATAAAACCAGTGGAAGAATAGTTATTTGCACTCATTGTCGGAACCATTATAAGTAGGACAAAGAGCTGGTTGAGAGGGCACTTTAAACCAGAAGTGATTTTTCTGTTGTATTTAGTACTGTGCTTGTTTAGGAGCTCAATGAGAGAAAAATCTTTATGGAAATGAATATGAAATGAAATGGGCTTTTCAAAAGTTAGTGTGTTTTTCTATTGTTTTGTTTTGAAACAGGGTCTCGCTCTATTGCCTAGGCTGGAATGCAGCCGCGCGATCATTGCTCACTGCAGCCTCAACCTTCCAGGCTCAGGTGATCCTCCTGCCTCAGCTTTCCAAGTAGCTGGGACCACAGGCATGTACTACCATGCCTGGCTAATTTTTAAATTTTTTATGGAGATGAGGTCTCCCTATGTTGCCCAGGCTGGTCTCAAACTCCTGGACTAAAGTGATCCTCCTGCCTCTGCCTCCCAAAGTGCCGGGATCACAGGCATGAGCCACAGCCCCTGCCAGCTAGAAGTTTTTAAAGATCAGAAATTCGTATTTCTAGCTCTAAACTTCTATAATTATGAATCCAAGAAAAATGGTAGATTAACTTTGGAATCCATTAAGGTAGCTTTTAGGACTTGCCTGTGATACTAAAACAGAATTTCGTTTACTATAACCTTCAGAAGCAGCTTCTTTTTTTTTTTTTTTTTTTA
>NW_016829883.1:463655-511035 GCF_001698545.2 Rhinopithecus bieti
CGTGATGTTCCCCTTCCCGAGTCCAAGTGATCTCATTGTTCAGTTCCCACCTATGAGTGAGAACATGCGGTGTTTGGTTTTCTGTTCTTGTGATAGTTTGCTAAGAATGATGGTTTCCAGCTGCATCCATGTCCCTACAAAGGACGCAAACTCATCCTTTTTTATGGCTCAGAAGCAGCTTCTTTTTGTTATCAAAAAGCTAAACTATGAAACTCTTCCAGTATGTGTTTAATACAAAGAAGCCTAAATAATAAAGAGCCCATTAGACTTGAGGTGAAACCTAGTAAAAGTATAACCTTTGGCCATTAGTAATTAAGCTTTTTCTTTTGTATGGTAAATATGTGCTATTAAAAACCTGGTAAACGACACTTTCATTCTAACTCCTGAGACTTCATTAGTTAAAATTCTGCTGTGATAGAAACCATAGCCTGTTCTTTAAAAGTGGGAGCTGGTGCTGTAATACCTTGGTAGAGATGGGAGCTCACTTTAATTAGTTTGAAGAGTGTAGGGTTGTCAGATAAAATATAGAATGCCCAGTTATATTTGAATTTCAGATCACAAATGAAGAATTTTTGTTTACTTAATATGGCGACCCTGGAAGAATGTATCTTTGCTATTTTGGCCTTCCAGTTAGAACTTAAAAGACAGACTTGTAATTTGGTGAGGTTTTTGTGTATTAAAAGAAATCTTCCTAATGTAGATTTAATGTGGACAAAATCATGTTGCATTGCAAATTTTGTATGAGAAAATATAGGATAGAGTAGCATTGTTTTATTTTGATAGCCTCATACTTCTATATATGTTTTCTTCAGTTCAGCTACCTTATAACTGACAGTAATTTTTTTCATTTATTCTCTGAAAATTAAAGCTGTTTTCGAGAAGAAGGTGGGCTGTGGGCCTCAGGCTTTTTTTTTTTAAATGATTCTCCCCCTTCTTACCTAAAATATTTAAAAATTTAGGGCATTATTGCCTGAAGGGTATATGATAAGGATGTTTCTGGGGCTTCTCTTTTAAGGATTGCCCTTTTCCTTATTTATACCTGGGGGCTTGGAATATATTTGTATTCTTGTTTGGAAGAAGAAAAAGGTGTAAACAAAGATGTGATCAACCACACCCTTTTCTAATAGGTTCAAAATAATTTTCATTTGCTGAATTGTAACCACCTGATTTAGAGAGTCAACGTGGATGTTAACAATGCAGACAGACTAGGGATGTGATTACTTTGTTTTTCTTTCTTTCTTTTTTTTTTTTAAGAGACGGAGTCTCGCTTTGTCACCCAGGCTGGAGTGCAGTGACACGATCTCAGCTCACTGCAACCTACACCTCCCGGGTTCAAGCGATTCTCCTGCCTCAGTCTCCCATGGGATGTGATTACTTTATGCCTAAATTTAAGTACCAAGAAAATCATGGTTTGATGAGTTTTTAGTAGTGGTGTGTCCCTGTTTATCAGTAATTCATTATGGGAGCTCTTCCTTTTGTCGTTTTGTTATGGGCTGAGGCAAGGAGTGGTGTTCATAAGAATAAGCGGAATTGAACAATGGGAGAATGATATTAAGGAACATGAAACAGGAGAATGATATTAAGGAACATGAAACATAACCCTAGTTATACTTACCCATATTTATTTGAAATATATTTAAGGTAATTTTTAAAAGTATTAAAAGTAACTTGTAGTTTTTATGAAAGTAGGAAATTACCATTGTAAATATAAAATGTGAATAAGAACTATACTGAAAAGGTCATCTTGTCGGGCAGTGAAGTTAAATAGAAAGAGCATTGGATTTGGCAGTAGCCCTGAAATACTGTCTGTCTGCATTTTAGTGCTCTGGTTTCTATTTTAAAAATTAGTATAATACTTAACCCATAGAGTTTTATGGGATTAAATTATAATGTATGCTAAAGTGCTTAATGAACTGCTATATTTTTAAATGGCATGCTTGTTTAGCTTTGAGTTATAAGGCATGGTATTTATAGTGTTTACCCTTAATAGGTTAACTGCAACTCTGGTGGTTCGTAAGAAAGTTAAGAGGAAAAAATAAAGTACTAATGAGAAAGGCCAGATTATTTCAACGTTGGCTCTTTTGACAAATGATGATTTTATCATTAAAATGTGCATTTTAGATGGTTGTTAATAGGCCAGTCTTTTCATTGAATTAATTATTCCTCTCTACTAGGGAAGGTTGATACTGAATTTCTATAGTCTTTGTAGTGTGCTCACTGTTGTCACTTTAAGTTAAATTTTGTCACAGGGACCCTTGTTATTTTTCATCCCCATTCTCTCCTTTCCTCCCCGAGATAGGTAACTGAAAGTGAAGTCAGATGTCTATGTTTCCTTTTTATAGCAAATTTTTGTAACTACCTTTTACTATCCCAAAATAAAATTCATAGGTGTTTTGACCTACCTACATGTTATTGAAGAAAAAACAATCTGATGTCCTAAATGTAATATAAAGGAGAAAATAAGGGAAAGTAACTATAATAATAAAATGTTTATTAGATCAGTCTGTAAGTACTAAGGGATGGCTACACAGAAAGACATTGGAGTAGCCCATTGTTTATATTAGAAAAACCAAGCTACAAATTCAGACCGATACAGTTGTGTTGTAATGGTGAATCGAATACTATAGGCAGTGTTGCTGTTGATAATGTGATTTTCTGAAAAGGTGAGCGGCTCTTGGTAGAGTTCCAAATGAAACAAAGAACAGTCTATTCTCACTTTACACAGTAATTACATTCCTAGAAAATTAAGTGATGATTAAAATCATGCAAGAATACTTTGTGTTATATTTAAAACAGAGTTGGGTTCTGGGCTCAGAACAAGTTTTTCATCTTGAATGTCATTTGAACGTGGTTTAGGAAGCGGGACAATTCTTTACTGTGTAAGACTTTTCCCTACTTTATGGGATATTGAGAATCCTTGGTGCCTGCCCACTAAAGACTAGTAGTTTCACCTCAGTCATTGTGTCAACCAAAAATAGACAAATTTCTAAAATGCCCTATAAAAGGCAGGGCAGCCCCCATTGAGAATATCTTCAGTTTGTTCCTGTACTTGTAAGTATCTTCTGATGTGGGATTATAGTACTTGGTCCCTAGGACTATCAGTAGTGAAAGCCACATCCCATCTAGGAATGGAAAGGCAAGGAGAACAGCTGTTGACTTGCCTTTATTCTTTCTGTTAACATGCATTAAAGCAGGGTTTGCAAACTCATTTACCACAAGAACTAAACAAGTACCATTTGCTAAACTAGAGAGTACATGCTTTGAAAACACTGAAAGTTGGATTTAAAAACACCATGCTGATGAAATGAAATTATCAGTGGGCCTCCAAGTTGTGTCCTTTTCACCAAAGGATTATATTATGAATTTTGGAGCCTGAGAGATTAGGTTGAAACCCTGATTTTTGGCAAATCTCTTAATTTCTCTTAGCCTCTGTTTCCTCAGCTGCTTATTAGACATAATGCACACCTCACAGGATGGTGGTTAGATTGCATACATACGAAGCCCAGTACAGTACTTAACACAAGATACATGTCCTTAGCTAACTTTTCTCTCTGCCCTAATACCCATTCAGTTATCTTGGTTACTTTTTAACCTTTTGTTTTAAAGTTAGCTATGTGTTCTATAGTAAAATGATTATAAGATTTGAAATCTTTAATATAGAGGGTATTAGTGCCTTCTTATTTTTAACAAGCAACAAAGTAGTTAAAATGAACTTTTTTGGTTAACACACAACTTATTTACCTTTTAGGGTATGTGGAACCTGATGCTTATAACACTAAATGCGCTTATTCCAAACTATTTCAGTAGATCACCCTCCTTGGTCTTTCGGGTTAGCGTTTAACATTAATGTATCCATGTAGCAGTGGTCTTTATTTTTGAAGCTGACTTGGAGCAGGTAATTTTGCTAATACTACAGTAGTATATTGCACCATCAAAGTTAGGTTGTTCCATAGAAGTGACATGTTTTAGTAGTTGTTGTTTGACTTAGAAGTTTAGCAGCATGGGCTGGGTGCGGTGGCTCAAGCCTGTAATCCCAGCACTTTGGGAGGCCGAGACGGGCGGATCACGAGGTCAGCAGATCGAGACCGTCCTGGCTAACACGGTGAAACCCCGTCTCTACTAAAAAATACAAAATCTAGCCGGGCGAGGTGGCGGGCGCCTGTAGTCCCAGCTACTCGGGAGGCTGAGGCAGGAGAATGGCGTAAACCCGGGAGGCGGAGCTTGCAGTGAGCTGAGATCCGGCCACTGCACTCCCGCCTGGGCGACAGAGTGAGACTCCGTCTCAAAAAAAAAAAAAAAAAAAAAGTAAAAAGTTTAGCAGCATAAGTTTTACTAGGAAACTGTGGTATATTATTTTCCTCCAGTTTTCCAGTGAATGTTTTGAAAGTTTTACATTTTCTTGGTTCTTGTAAAATTTTACAGAGACGTACACAGCTTGCTGTACATCTTGTTTTCAGATTTTAGCAGCAGAAAGTTTTTTTCTTTTTAAACATTAGTAATTAAGACATGATCTAAATAGTTAAAGCAATGGAAGCTTTATTCCCATCACCATAATTCTGTTGTCCATCTTTGTTTTCTTCTACGATATGATTTGGAATCCTTTTAAAGACCTCTATGCCTTAGTTTAAAATTTTTAATTTAAGTTATTACTTTTTTTTTTTTTTTTTGAGACAGGGTCTTGTTCTGTTGCCCAGGCTGGAGTGCAGTGGTATGATCATAGCTCACTGCAGCCTCAGCTTCCCAGACTCAAGCAATCCTCCTGTCTCAGTGTCCTGAGTAGCTGGGATTACAGGCATGTACCACCACACCCGGCTAATTTTTAAAAAAACTTTTTTGTAGAGATGGTGTCTCACTAAGTTGCCCAGGGAGGTGTTTTTTGTTTTGTTTTGTTTTGTTTGAGACAGGATCTTGCTCTTTCATCCAGGCTGGAGTCAGTGGCGAGACCACAGCCCACCGCAGCCTCCACTGTCTGGGCTCAAGTGATCCTTCTACCCCAGCCTCCCAAGTAGTGGAACCACAGGTGCGTGCCACCATGCCCAGCTAATTTTTAAAAATATTTTGTAGAGACAGAGTCTCACTGTTGTTCAGGCTGGTCTCCAAAGTATTGGGATTACAGGCTTGAGCCACTGCACCCAGCCTGTAATTTTTTTTTTTTTTTTTTTTTTTTTGAGATGGAGTCTCGCTCAGTTGCCCAGGCTGGAGCACGGTGGCTGCATCTCAGCTCACTGCAAGCTCCGCCTCCCGGGTTCACGCCATTCTCCTGCCTCAGCCTCCTGAGTAGCTGGGACTACAGGCGCCCGCCACCTCGCCCGGCTACTTTTTTGTATTTTATTTTAGTAGAGACGGGGTTTCACTGTGTTAGCCAGGATGGTCTCGATCTCCTGACCTCGTGATCCGCCCGTCTCGGCCTCCCAAAGTGCTGGGATTACAGGCTTGAGCCACCGCGCCTGGCCGCCTGTAATTTCTTATAAAGTCATTTTATTTTTCCTATCTTAATTTTATTTTCTTCTTACACATACCTTCTTGATCCTGTTTCTTTTGGTATCTTCAGTTGTTTCTAGATAAACATTTGCCACTTAAAATTTTTAAATTCTGTTTTAATCCTTTTTAGGCAGAGAGGTAGTGATTCCATATTCTAAGTGTAATATAAAAGTTTAGATGACGGGTGTTTTTGAGCAGGAGTGTTTGCATATTGTGAGTGGGTATTTTTGCATTTCCTAGTAGCTGTTTAATGACTTTATTTGTATAGTAGAGATCTTTCTAACATTTTAAAAAAATCTTTTAATCCCCAAAGGGTCATAATGCCCATATTTCTCAGAAACAGCTCAGCTGGTCTTCAAGGCTTAATTTCACAAAGGAAATTAATTCCTGATGGAAGTGAGGACATCGAGGCAGAAAGAATTCCAGGCAGGCGGCTAGTAATGAATATTGATTGTGAGCTATGTGGTACTTGCTTCCCTGCAAAGCTACCACTGTGGAATAGTGTACATGAAACATTCTGAAACGTCTGCCCATGAAGCATATAATTTGCTACTTAGTGGCAAGTAGACATTAAAATTCAGTTATGGGGTGGGGGTGGTGCTAAGGGTAATCAGACTTTACAGCTGGAAGATGAAAGGGCAAATTTTGATATGCATTAAAGGGGGGGAAAACCCAGTAGAGTATACAAAGTAGTAGTTCTTGCTGTAGGAACATTAGGTTATAGTGAAAATTGCTCAGAAGTTATCAGAAGAATGAGCTTTCCTGGCGTTTGTATTTTAGTAACAGGTGTGTATATTTCAGCAGCTTTGTAAAGCCAGAATGGGAGTTTGAGTGGAATGTGTTTTTAGTAGTGTCTTAGTAGGGTGTCACCTTACCATTCTGCAACACTATCTGTTTGTCAAGGAAAGAATTAAAGAATTGTGTCAAGTCTTGAACTCTCAAAATACACCACTGGAAAAACTTGACAGGCCCAGTAGTAGGTGAGCCTGAGGTAACCAGATACATAAGCTTGTCAGCCATCTGTGCCTAGAATTTAGTGAAGTTTTCCATCAGGTCAGATTTCCAAAGAATAGCTGTAACTAACCACAGAAGGGAATACCAGTGGTTAGTTAGGAAGGATGAATCCTTCTGCATTGGATAGTGGTTAGCCAACATTTTGACACTGAATTATTTCATTCAGTTTTTTTAAAGAAGGAAAAAGTTAATTGGATTTTTAAAAATTGTGATAGGATTTGCTTACATGATAACTTCAAATAACACGTAGGTGTTTAAAATGTTGACGTTCTTCCTTTTACTCCTTGATATTCCTACTTTTTAGTTAGCAGTGTTAGTTGTGTATTCTTTCGAAGCTTGGTTTATGTAGGCATGTCATTTACATACTGTGATGCTTTGCATTTAGTGGTATGTTATAACTCATCTTGGTATTTATAGTCTTTTTTGAATATAGTAATCGGAGTGACAGATATTTTCATTTATGTAAATATAAAAATATGGAACTGCTGGAATACATCTATTGTTACTGACTGTCACCAAAGGGAATTATGTTGATAATGATGGCATTCTTGATATTGAAATTGGCCTACTGAGAGGGAAGCAGGGAAAAACTTCATTAAATGGAACAGAAAAATATACTACTTCAGTTTTATCCTCAGGCATACTTTTTGGCTGAAGTCTTCAATGTTCACACATTTAATGTATTAGTCATGTGGATAACTCCTGGGACAACTCTGCTAATTTTTAGTGAAAGCATTCTAGAAACAATTTTGGCTGTCCCTTTTCAAGATAAGCAGCCATATTTTGCTGGTGTTTGGTACACTAGGTGAGTAGTATAACCTAACTCTACCTCATTGCAGAGGTGAAAGTTCTACTTAATCATGTAGTTATGAGGTAATACAGACCTGAAACAAGTTGAGGAGAGTAGAAATAAGAAGTAATTGTGAAGGGAGAATAGAATAGATTTGGACAGTTGGCTGAATTTTGGGATTTCCTGAGGGACTGAGGAGGCAGCAGGTTTTAGTGAATAGAGCATTAATGAACAGGAGTCGGAATATTTGAATTCTATTAAGGGTTCTGCAACTAAAGTATAGCCTCTTTGGCCTGTGGTATATCTGAGTGTTAATTTGGGGCAAGAATTAGATTTAGGAGTTTTCAACCTGTAGCTGCAGGAAGTTTGTTGTTGTTAATTAGATACAAGTAGAGCTGTTTGAGGGGTAGAAGGAGTCCCGTAAGTGTTCCAAAGAATCCTTAGGGTCTGTGGAGCAGGGTTTTTAAATTGAAAAATGGATGACCCCTTTGTAGACCTACTTCTAAAGTTTTTGCATAAAAGGGTTTTGTACCTTTGGTTCATAATCTACTTGGTCAGTCTTGATACTTGCATGGAAAAGGTCTTCTGCATACTTTGTAAAGCCACAAATTAAAATACATATACTAATATGTATGTCCATTATTGAAATGAGACCAACAGAAAAGATGACCCATTTAAGACAGAATGTATAAAATAGCACAAGTATAATTACCTAATGCAAAATGGATTCAGTAAAATAATTTTTATTACAAGGCTTGCCAATCTCTGGGGAAGAAAGAGCTACCTGTCATTTACCCGAGTTTTGAAATCCAGGTATATGTACATGATAGAGTGCAGAAATGTGCTAAATCTCTGGTTAAAATGTGCTAAATCTCTGGTTGGAAAGAGGATGAACCTTTCTTGGTGGGAAGAAAATCTTAGGGGTGTGTCATTTTAGTAACCATCTTGGAGATGTGTCAGTAAGAACTGGAAATCTATTACCAAGTTCCAGTTTACTAGTTAGGAACATCAGCTTTTTTTTTTTTTTTTTTTTCTTGAGACGGAGTCTTGCTCTGCCGCCCAGGCTGGAGTGCAGTGGCTGGCTCTCAGCTCACTGCAAGCTCCGCCTCCCGGGTTTACGCCATTCTCCTGTCTCAGCCTCCCGAGTAGCTGGGACTACAGGCGCCCGCCTCGTCGCCCGGCTAGTTTTTTGTATTTTTTAGTAGAGACGGGGTTTCACCGTATTAGCCAGGATGGTCTCGATCTCCTGACCTCATGATCCGCCCGTCTCGGCCTCCCAAAGTGCTGGGATTACAGGCTTGAGCCACCGCGCCCGGCCAGGAACATCACCTTTTAAAAATGGGTCTTGGTTAGTGATGCCAAATACCTTTTAAACTCACAGACCCACATAGAATTTTTGTATAGGTAATTCAGATTGGGCATGAAAGTGTAGTGATAAAGGCCTGAACTGTTAACCTTGATGACAAAGAAGTACAATTCACTGTGTACAATCATTCCAAGATAAAATGTGTTTGCATTAAATAATGTATATAGGATATTATTTAGTTCTGATTGTTCATAGTAAAAGCATTGCTGTCAGTGAGGCAGTATAGTGTAGTGGTTGCAAGCTCTGAAAGAATACTGCCAAGGTGTGCATCCTTCCTCTGTACTGTATAGAATGGCAAAAGCAACCTTAAGAGGTAGACTGTATTTTTATGTAGCAAATTAAATTATGATATGCTTTGCATTATGTCTGATACATAAATGATCAATAAAGGCTAGCTGCTATTATAATGAATTTCCTTTTGGAGACATTAGTTATGAAATCTTTTTGAAATGTTCTTTTTTATTTTTTAAAGAAAAGTTAGAATATGTCCATGCCTGTCCCACCATGGTTTTTTTCAAGGTTATCTTAAAAAAAAAAAAAAAAAAAAAAAACAGATTTTTTAGGCTGTTTGTTTTTGATGCTAGGAGTTTCACAGAGACTATGAACATCCATCTCTTTTAGACTTAGTGATGGGCAGCATCACTACCTAATTTGGAAAACAGTGGTGAAGTTGAAGCCTAACTGTAAAGTAAAAACTCAAATAAGAAATCTATTTTAAGCTCAGATTTGTTCCCTTGCTTGTTAGAAAGCAAACTGACACTAGGGATTTGATTTTTTTTAAACAAAAGGTAACTTCTAAGGTATCTGTGGTAAATTCAAATATATCATAGTCTAGTGTTTTAGAATGTATTAATATGATTCTGTTGAATTAAGAAAGGTGGCTCTGATGGCCACCTTTCTATGAAAAGCTCCACTAATCAAAGAAAGATGGTTTCATTTATTATACTTTTATTAACATGACTAGTACATTTTAAGTTCTTAATTGGTTGAAATTTAATGAAAGGATTTTTATCTGAATCCTTCATTAATAAGAATCTTATTCCTCACCTTTCTTTTAACAAATATTGAGTATAATGTGTGCAGCAAGGCACTGTGGGGAAACAAAATTAGAGACATCCTGGTTTCCAAATAATTTATAATCTATTAACATATATTCTTTCTTACCTTATGTATCTTCATGGATTCATAGAATATGGCATTACAATTAATTCATCAATTACATCTACAAATACATAGATTTTCAGAATGTTAAAGCTGAAAGGACTTTAGAAACTCTCCATTCCAGTCTTCTGATTACATGCACAAGGGAACTGAGGTTTCAGGTTTTAATATATGTGTATGTATTTATTAAATGGAATGATTTCTGTAAATATGCATTTATTTATTTTTTTAGACAGGGTCTCCTTCTGTTGCCTAGGCTGAAGTGCAGTGGCGCAGTCTCAGCTCAGTGCAACCTCCACCTCCAAGGCTCAAATGATTGTCCCACCTTAGCCTCCCAAGTAGTTGGGACTATGGGTGTGGACGACCATGTCCAGCTAATTTTTTTTTTTTTTGTAGTTTTTATGGAGATGAGGTTTTGTCTTGTTACCTAGGCAGATCTTGAGTTCCTAAGCTCAAGTGATCTACCTGCCTCAGCTTCCCAAAGTTCTGGGATTACAGGCATGAGCCACCACATCTGGCTTAAATATACTTTTCACAAAGTTACAATTTAAATTGATAAGTCCAGGCCAGGCACAGTGGCTCACACCTGTAATCCCCGCACTTTGGGAGGCTGAGGCAGGCGGATCACTCGAGGTTAAGAGTTTGAGACCACCCTGGCCAACATGGTGAAACCCTGTCTCTACAAAAAAACACAAAATTAGCCAGGCATGGTGGCAGGTTCCTGTAATCCCAGTTACTTGGGAGGCCGAGGCAGGAGAATTGCTTGAACACGGGAGGCAGAGGTTGCAGTGAGCTGAGATCATGCCACTGCACTCCATCCTGGGCGACAGAGCAAGACTCTGTCTCAAAAAANCATGAGCCACCACATCTGGCTTAAATATACTTTTCACAAAGTTACAATTTAAATTGATAAGTCCAGGCCAGGCACAGTGGCTCACACCTGTAATCCCCGCACTTTGGGAGGCTGAGGCAGGCGGATCACTCGAGGTTAAGAGTTTGAGACCACCCTGGCCAACATGGTGAAACCCTGTCTCTACAAAAAAACACAAAAATTAGCCAGGCATGGTGGCAGGTTCCTGTAATCCCAGTTACTTGGGAGGCCGAGGCAGGAGAATTGCTTGAACACGGGAGGCAGAGGTTGCAGTGAGCTGAGATCATGCCACTGCACTCCATCCTGGGCGACAGAGCAAGACTCTGTCTCAAAAAAAAAAAAAAAAAAAAAAAAAAAAACCCAGCATTTTTTTACCATATAGCTTCATATTCATTTCTGAGACACTATTAGAGAGTATACGATAATAAGTTCTAGAGAGTCAATGCTAGCTCACACAATCTTGGCCTATTTTTTTTAACCAGAGTTTATGATTTTACTAAATATGATAGTGCTCTGAAATTACTAAGTGGAGAACTACCCTTTGTAAATATTAGGGTTCATTGATCTTTGTATACTGCCATTTAAAATCAAGAGAAGCATTTTCTTTTGGAGCAGTAGGGCCTTGAATTGTGTACTTTATAGTAAGACAGTAGGTTCTGGTTAATGGAAAATTAGCCAAGGGTGGTATAGTTACCAGTTAATACTGAATGCAGAAGAATAAGGTGGAAGATTTATAATTTTAATAAATAAAATAAAATAGGAATTTTGGAAGTAGTTTGGAGGACTTGATACATGTGAATCTGAGACACAGATATTTAACAGTCAAAGGGATTCTTGGAAAATTATTGCTCCAAGTTTGTAAATCACAAATATACTGTATTTAGAAGTTTATTTGACCTGGAATTTTATTCTGAGGTATCTCCACTCTTAATTGCTTAATCTTACATAATACATCCTCCAGGTTCCCTGTAAGTCAAGTAACCATAATTCCCATCTTGTGCCTATTGCCCTGTCAGAATTATTAATAGCACCCCTTTCACTCTCACAAGTATTCAGGTTTGGATGACAAGTTATATGGTTACCTTACCCATAAGTGTAATTTATTCTCCCGGGCATTTAACGTGATGAAGGCTTAGGAGATTTCCTCCTATAACATTCTTTTCCCTACCATGGGAGATTTCTGTTTAATGGAGTTAGAAGGGCATTAATTAAGATAGCCTGGTGGAAGTCTGATAGATCTTAAGGTTTAAGAGTCCCATGTTTTCTTTTCTTCTTTTTTTTTTTTTGAGACAGGTCTCGCTCTGTGGGCCTAGGTTAGAGTGCAGTGGTGTGATCATGGTTTATTGCAGCTTTGACCTCCTGGGTCCAAGTGTTCCTCCCACCTCAGCCTCTTGAGTAGCTGGGACTACAGGTGCACACCATCATGCCTGGCTAATTCTTTACATTTTTGTAAGACATAGGGTCTCTCTATGTTACCCAGGGTGGTCTTGACCTCCGTGGGCTCAAGCAGCCCTCCTGCCTTGGCCTTCCCATGTTGGGATTACAAGTGTGAGCCACTATGCCCAACCTGTCCCATGTTTTCTGTGCTTCCATCAGAAACACGAGATAGGTGAACATTACTAGCTTGTCTGAGCAGAAGTGATTTCTGATTGCTCAAAAGTAGCTTTGCGTTTATTATCATTTGAAAAATTGCAATCAGATATGCTCAGTTTCGAGTACAAATAAACCTCAGTACATGGTTATAAGTATTTTTCAGTTGATACTTTTAATTTAAAAAAAATCGACTGCATTTTTAGAGCAATTTTAGGTTCACAGCAAAATTGAGCAGGAAGTACAGAAAGTTCCCATGTACCCCTGTCCCCACACACATACAGCTTCCCCCACTATCACATTCCCACCAGAGTGGTACGTTTGTTACAATTGATGAACCTACATTGACACATCATCACTCAAAGTCTATAGTTTAGGACTTTGAGTTTAGGGTTTATTCTTGATGTTGTGCATACTATGAGTTTTGATAAATATGTAATTACATATGCTAATCATTATAGTATTATACGGATGGTTTCACTATCCTAAAAATCCCGTGTACCACCTCTTCATCCCTCCTTCCTTCTTATCTACTGGGACCACTGATCTTTTTATTGTCTCCATAGTTTTGCCCTTTTCAGAATGTCATATATGTAGTTGGAATCATACTGTGTACCCTTTTCAGAATGGCTTCTTTCACTTAGTAATATGCATTTAAGGTCTCTCCTTGGCTTTTAATGGCTTGAGAGTGTTTTTTTTTTGTTTTTTGGGTTTTTTTTTTTTTTTTAGCACTGAATAGTATTTTATTGTTGGGGAGCATATATTTAATTTTAAGAAAGTGTTCTTGATAGTCTGTTTCGAGATTGGCATACTAAATTCCACAAGTGGGATCTTTTAATTATTTAACAGTGAGTTGAATATGTGATAAATTCCCATTTAATGGGAGTGAAATTGCGTATTACTTTAAGAATGATTTTCCCTGCGTTCTTGAATGAACAATAATGAGTTGTTGAGAATTCAGGGACAAATACAGGATCTTCATAAACTGTGTCACACCAAATATCAAATATTCTTTGGACTCTGGCTCAGTGTAACTGTATAAATAATTTTTGCTACTACCACAACTTAAGTAGTGGGAATGTTTGCAGTTTCAGCACATTGTCCATATGGTCCATATGTAACAGAGTCAAATTTGTCTCATTTTTCAAGATTCAAAATAAGACTCAGTAAAGTTCTGCTGAACATCCTCAATTTTTTTTAAATTGAGAAACCACTGGGGCCTAGAGAGGGGAAAATGTTCCCATTTCATGCCATTGTGGAAGTGAAGAGTGACTTGTTCACTTGTCTGTGTATCAGTCATATCCTTATTTTCCAAAATCATATTTGTTTAATCTTTACAGAAATACTGGAGAGGACCAGAAGGTAGGAAAAGGGGCATAAACATTGTAATATTTCATGAACTTTTATCACAGTCTAAAATAGGAGGTACTATTTCTGTTAATATTTTCTCCAGAATCACTGGTCTGTGGCATATTGGCTTTGTTTCTTTTCAGTACTCTTTACTGCAGAGTGGGAGTTGATTTAGCTTTGGGCTTTAGGCTGAGATTCCGCATGTTTTCCTTTTAAAAGTTGAGAAAATTTGGTTGGGATTATGTGTTAGCTTTTCTCCACAAAAGCATTCCATGTTAAGTGAAATAACCCAGGAACGGTAATTTAAACACTGCATGTTCTCGTATGCAGAAGCTAAAAAAAAGGTGATGTCATAGAAGTAAAAAGTAGGCCAGTACAATGGCTCATGCCTGTAATCCCAGTACTTTGGGTGGTCAAGGCAGGAAGACCACTTGAGGCTGGTAGTTTGAGACCAGCATACTGTACAAAAAACATAGCAAGACCCTTATCTCTACAAAAAACTAAAAGACTTAGCTGGGTGGGGTGGCACACACCTATAGTTGTAGCTACTCTAGAGGCTGAGGTGGGAGGATCGCTTGAGCCAAGAAGGTTGAGGTTACAGTGAGCTATGATCATGCTACTGCACTCCAGCCTGGGTGACAAGAGCGAGACCCTGTCTCTAAAAAAAAAAAGTAAAAAGCAGAACAGGAGGGTGAGGGAAGAAAGGAATAGGGAGGGATTTGTTTAAGGACGTTAAGCTAGATAGGAGGAGTAAGTTCTAGTGTTTTATAGCTAGAAAATACTAGATGTGGGATGACTATAATAGTAATATATATTTTCATGTTGCTAAAATAGAAAATACTGAGTGTTCACGACACAAATGATAAATGTCTGAGATGATGATGGATATGCTAATTACCCCATCTGATCATTACACATCGTATATATATAGAAACATCACTATGTATCCCATAAATATATATAATTATGATGTGTCATATAAATACATACAATTATTATGTGTCATACAAAAAATAAGGGGAAAAAAGCATTTCCAAAGGTAATCTTTGGAACCATATGGATACTGTTTTTCTCAGAAGTTAAGAATTCTTTGTTTTTTTTTTTTTGAGACGGACTTTTGCTCTGTTGCCCAGGCTGGAGTGCAGTGGTGCCATCTCGGCTCACTGCAACTTCCGTCTTCTGGATTCAAGTGATTCTCCTGCCTCAGCCTCCCAAGTAGCTGGGATTACAGGTGCCTACCACCACACCTAGCTACGTTTTTGTATTTTTTAGTAGAGGTGGGGTTTCACCATCTTGGCCAGGTTGCTCTTAAACTCCTGACTTCAGGTGATCTGCCTGCCTCGGCCTCCCAAAGTGCTGGGATTACAGGCGGGAGTCACTGCACCCGGCCGGCCGGGATTCTTTGTAAAGGCTAATAGCATTACACACTCTACTCAAAGTCTAATGCTGATTTGAGACCTTCTGGTATGGATACTGTGCCTTGTATCTGAGTCATTGACATGGAGTTTTAAGTCTTCTGAAGCAATATAATAAAATACTTGACATTTTTAAAAGTGTTGTCTAGATTGGGAAGGGAATTAGTTCCTAACTTGGGGTATTTTATCCTAATGGAAGTACATTGCATTCAGTGGTGAATCGTTTGGAAAGAAGTATAATTATGTAGAAAGTTCCATTCTCAGTTTCTTTTTCATCCTCCCTGAGTCAGCTCATCTCCTCCCATGGCTTCAGCGTCCACAAGCTGATGATTCCCGAGTACATATTTCCAGCCTCCACCTCTCTCCTGCATATCAGATCCTTATTTTTAACTACATTTGGATATCTCCAGATGTCTCTAAAGCCAATTCAGCATGCTTTCCCTTATTGCAGTTATAGTATCACTGCCCACCCCACGTCAATAAGTTCACTTGATTCTATCTTGTAAACATTTTTCATGTCTGTTACCTTCTTACCATTCCTTCAATAATTAGTTCGGATTCATTTTTCATTTGGATTATTGAAGGAGCTTCTTAACTCCTTGTTGACTTCCTTATTTCTGACAACCTTTGTACTGCCACCAGAGCAGTCATACCCCTTGTTGTATGGTAAGAAGCCCAAGCTGCTTATTTTAGAATATGCTCTTCGTAGCTTACAGGATACCTGTCATTCTCCCTATATTATGAGGTCTTGAGAATATCATCTGCCCTATTTTTCTGAATAGCATGAGCACTTAATAGGTGCTTGACATATAATAGCACTCAAAAATGTTGAATTTTTTCACCTTTATCTAGAACTCATTCCTACTATTTGTAATACTGTGCGCATGATGTTTCCTCTTGCCTAGAACAAGACCATCTTTTCCCCCCAACTGACAAGGCTAGATTTAGATTTTAATGCATAAGCTTTCTAGGTATACATTAGTCCACTCCTCCAACAAAATTACTTTTTCATATGTGTTCCTGTTGTACATATCTGTCATAGAAGTGCTGTTATCAGTGGTATTGTATTTTGATTATTCTGTCTTGTGTCTTGCAAGGTTGAAATCTATTTAGGAACAAAGTTTATCCCTGTGCACAGTCCTTCGTAAACAGGACCTCAATAAATGGTAAATCAAAGGCATCCTGTGAATGTATATATTTCCCACTGGAAAACTGAACAAATCCAAGATAAAAGACATTGTTTTGAAATCATAGTGACACAATTTTTTAGCAACTGGTTTTGCTACTCTACTCCTTTTGGCCATGGATCACAGACTCAGATGATGGGAGAGTCTTTGTATGATTTCAGAAACATCTGTGTGGCTCTTATCCCTTTGTTTTCCTTCCATTTAAAAAAGCTGAAAATTTGCACAAAATTTGCATAGTTTCAGATTCTCCAAGACATTGTCAGAGTGTGGTCCCTGGAGCAGCAGCATGAGCATCACCTGAGAACTTGTAAGTGCAGTCTGAGGCCTCAGTCTGTGTTCTAATAGGCCCTCCAAATGATTCTGCTGCATGGTAAAATTTAAGAATTGCTGCTTTAGAATTTTGTCGTCTAAGGAAAGCTTTTCCTTTTGTACATAATGACAAAGTTCTCAGTGTGATTTCTGCTATAAGCTATTTATGCTTTGGAAATATTAATAGTTCATCAGCTGGGAAGACTAGGACTCCTGTTACCTAACATCCTGTGATTCAAAACTTGAATTTCTCTCTGGGCAGAGTTTTTGACTCTGTGGTTTCTGAGAATGGCTGTTTAAAAAAAGGTGGGAAGAGGTAGCTTACTACCTCTTTCAGTGAAAATGTCTTCTAGATTATACTTAGACTATCAGCTTGGACTGCTTGTGTTCATTGTCATATTCATGGGATATATGATGATGGAAGAATGAGATGAATTTTGTTATCTTAACATTTAAGTCGTGAGTGTTACTGTGTTGTCAGAGACAGAAAGTAAGCTTGTTATCAGAAGTTAATGCTGAATTTATGGACAGGTGCATTTCACAGAAAAAGTATTGGCAAAGATTAGCTTTTGAGCAGTAATTACCTATGGCTTTTGAGAATGGTTTATTCAACTTGTTAAAGAAAAAAAAAGTGATACTTGTTAAGCATGGTAAGAAAAGCTTTATTCAGAACATTGTGATAGGTGCAGGGACCAGACCACTGCAGTGAAATTCTGCATTGGGGAGAGAGATGGGCCCAACTCTGAATACAGCATAGGCAAGTGGGGGTCAGTGGGTGGAAAATTACTAAGAGGAAACATTAGGGGTAAGGAGGATTTGGTTAAGCCAGCCTAAACATTCTCACTGAGGATAGGCCAGGTTGATCAGACCCTCAGCTAGGGAATGGTAGAGGCTGAAGAACCTGATCTGATATTGAGGGTGATCAAGGATGGGGGTTCTTGGTAAACTGACTTAGCAGGGTTCTTTGCTAAAACTGAATTTTATAAGGGAGTTCACAGATGGGCCTAGGAGAAGGTTCAGAAGCCTAGATATTGGTCAGGCAAAGAATCTTTGTCAAATTGAAGTATTAAACCTTTCTGGTATATTGTTTTCATTTTGGCTTTAATGCTAACTGGAGAGTCAATTGAAGTAACTCTTATAATGTTTTGTAACTGGTATTATTTTTCTTTTAATAAATTAAAATTGTTTTTGGCCTCAAAGCTCCATTTTGGGTACAGTTCTAGTTCTGCCCTTAGCTACTTTTGACAATCTCTTGGGATAAGAGAACTTTTATGAGCATTTGCTTAAATATGTAAGGGTTTCACTTACATATTTGAACCAGACCTTTCATTAAGAACTCTCTTTAAGATACAGCTTATTTGTGTGCATTTCTGTTTCCCCTGCATGACAATTCCTGTTTTTATTTATTTATTTATTTATTTATTTATTTATTTTATTTTTTATTTTTTGAGACGGAGTCCTCGCTCTGTCCACCCAGGCCTGGGAAGTGGCTGTGGCCGGATCTCAGCTCACTGCAGCTCCGCTCCCCGGCGTTCACGCCATCCCCTGTCTCAGCCTCCCGGGTACTGGGGAAACTACAGGTGCCACCCACGTCCGCCGGTAGTTTTTGATAGTTTTTTAGTAGAGCAGGGGTTTTCACCCGTGTCAGCCAGGATGGTCCCCGATCTCCTACCTCGTGATCCGCCTGTCCTCGGCTCCCAAAGGTGCTTGGGGTT
Organism: Rhinopithecus bieti; assembly: GCF_001698545.2. Classification (NCBI taxonomy): domain Eukaryota; kingdom Metazoa; phylum Chordata; class Mammalia; order Primates; family Cercopithecidae; genus Rhinopithecus; species Rhinopithecus bieti. The sequence continues at coordinate 481,905 of NW_016829883.1, forward strand.
ACAGGGCTTGAGCCACCGCGCCCGGCCCATTCCTGGTTTTTAATGGCTAGCAAAACTAGCTTTTTCTCTTATGGACCAGCAGCTTAAGTACTATTTGTGAAGTTAGGAAGTGAATTACCTAAAATTCCCCTGAAAAGACTAGCTTGACATATAGTTTGTGGCTACTGCATTTTTCTCCTTGGATGGACACATCTTCAGTTTTAAAAAAGTCATGGTCATTTTGATGTCAAAGTCAAAATGGGCCCTGATTTATTGTATTTGGCCTCACTTTCTTGGATCCGACTGCTCAAGAGTAAATTAAATGCCTTTTTCCTCCCTGGGGTGAAGAAGAAATGTTGTTAGTCTCCAGCAGTGTCTTTGATAATGAAGCTGTTTACCTGAGTACTGTAAAAGCCTAGAAGTGGCTAGCATTTTCTTTTTTTTTTTTATTTTTGAGACGTATCCTTGCTCTGTCACCCAGGCTGGAGTGCAGTGGTGTGATCTCGGCTCACTGCAACCTCCGCCTCCTGGGTTCAAACAATTCTTGTGCCTCAGCCTCCCAAGTAGGTGGGATTATAGGTGTAAGCCACCGCATGATGGCCATAGTATTTTCTGATAAATAACATACAGGCAGAGTTTTCAATCTGTTAGAGTCCATGTGAGGATATTCAGGATCATAGGCATGACCCTTGGAAGACAGACGTGCAGAAGAAATGCAAGAGGGGTTCAATTCTGAGCGGAATCTTCTCTTTGCTTTTAACATTTTCCAAGTCTTTTTTTTTTTTTTTTTGTGAGGCGAGTTTTGCTCTTGTCGCCAGGCTGGAGTGCAATGGCTCGATCTCAGATCACTGCAACCTCCACCTCCCAGGTTCAACTGATTCTCCTGCTTTAGCCTCCCGAGTAGCTGGGATTACAGGCATGCGCCACCACGCCCAGTTAGTTTTATATTTTTAGTAGAGACAAGTTTTCTCCATGTGGCTCGGGTTGGTCTCAAACTCCCAACCTCAAGTGATCCGCCCGCCTCGGCCTCCCAAAGTGCTGGGATTACAGATGTGAGACTCCGCACCCGGCCTACATTTTCCAATTCTTTCTGTTTCTCAGGTCTGATGTCAGGTTCTATTTTTATAAGATTTTTTTTTTTAACTAGAATTTATTCTAAATCATTTTTATTAATTTCTGGCAACCTTACCTCATTTAATGTCACTTTCTATTTGAAACATGTTAATTCTCTGGATCAGTGGTTTGCAATGCTTTTTTCTTTTGGAAAATGGAAAGAGTTGGAAAAAGTCAATCCAATAGACATCCGCCTCCTTCGTGGATGTGTGTGAGCCCTGCCCCCAGTTTCTTCCACACTACTTTTGAGGTATGTTAACAGAACACTCAGGACTGGTTTAGATCATTCTTTTTTTTACTCCCTTGAGACAGAGTCTCTACTCTGTCACCAGGCTGGAGTGCAGTGGCATGATCATAGCTGCCTGCATCCTCAACCTCTCAGGTTCAATTGATCCTCCTACCTCAGCCTTCTAAGTAGCTGGTACTAGAGGTGCACACACCATGCTCAGCTATTTGGTAGAGACAGGGTTTCACCATGTTTCCCAGACTGGTGCAGTCCTCCCAACTCAGCCTCCCAAAGTGTTGGGATTACAGGCATGAGCCACTGCACCTGGCCTCAGATCATTCTTTACCTAATAGAGTAGAATGCTTGCATGAAACTGACATGTTATTACATGTATAGCTTTATAGGTTACAAAGTAATTTTACATACATTGTTCGTGTGAATCTTGCCATTACCTTATGAAGAAGATAGAAATCATTGTCCCCATTTTTCAGATGAGGAAACAGGTTGAATAAGTTGAAAAATCCATCCCAGGTTTTTTAAACCATGGCTCATTTCCCTATAAGGTGAGCTCTCATCTTAATAGACCCTTAACTGTTCACTCATCTAACAGCAGTACAATCTAGACTCAGGGTCTGGAATACCCCTGAAACACGCAAAACTTTGGTTATATTTTTCTGAGATGAGAGATTCCTATAGTTTTTGTTTTCTTTGTTTGTTGAGACAGGGTCTCCTCTGTCATTCAGGCTGGAGTGCAATGTTGTGACCCCAGCGTGCTGCAGCCTCAACTTCCTGGACTCAGGTGATTCTCCTGCCTCAGCCTCCTGAGTAGCTGGAATCATAGACATGCACCACCACGCCTGGCTAATTTTTTTGAAGAGACAGGCTTTTGCCGTGTTACCCAGGCCAGTCTCGAGCTCTTGGACTCGAGCGATCAGCCCACCTTGGTGTCCCAAAGTGCTGAGATTACAGGCGTGAGCAGCTCATGTTTTTTTTTAAATCATACTTTTTTTTCTTTTTTGTCATTGACTTTTTTTTTAAACCTACAGATTTAGGTAGATCATGCTTGTTTAGCTTGTCAATAGGAATTGGCAACAGGACTGAATGATTTTGTTGAGGGAGATCCGTCATACCAAATGCTTATTTCTTGTCTGTCCTAAAGTAACTTAACATTTGCATAGAATTTTATAGTTTACAGAACTCTTACACGTAATGTAACATGATTTTCACAACTACCCTATAAAGTAAGTGGCATCATTCCCATTTGAAGAAACTGCTTAAAGTTAAGAGAATTTATGTTGTGGTGGTGCTGATTCAAAACCTGACATCTTTTCTTAGGCTGAAATTAAGCTGATGTGACATGATCTCAGATTCTATAACTACATCTTACATTTTGTAAATTAAAAGTTTGGCCTGCTCAATATCCAGTATCTTCCCAAATATTGTTAAGCAGCCTGATTTTTAATTGATAGGTTTATTTTTGACTTTAGAAGAATTTTTTTTGAAAAGGAGAATTTGTATTGGCTCTCTTTATTCTCATTATTCTTGGACTTTACAGATTATTCAGAATATCTTAGAATTAGTGGTTTATAACTCTGAAAACACTTGCTAATTCCTTGAGTCCACATACATATGTCTGCTGTTATCAGTTTCTTCATTCTAGTATGCTCTAAGGATAGGAAGGAATGAAGAATTCCCTTCTTTTTCATTCCCTTCTGCAGTTAACATTTCTGTTCTGGTTCTCATTTTATTCGGGAAGTTCAGGTTAATTTTTTGTTGTTTCTTGAAGAACTTGGATTTTAAGTTAAATTCATTTTGGATGTGAAGTTCTGCTTCCCAGCCTGTTGTGGAGCAGTGCTGCAGGCTGCTGCCCGTTGCCTGTTTAGCACTTACTTCTATGGAGACATATAATAATAGCTAACATTATTGAGTGCTTACTATGTGTCAGGTAGTGTTTTAAGCTATGTTATCTCCTATAATCACAATAACCCTGTGAGGTAGCTGCTATTATTAGCCCCGTTTTACAGATTAGGGAGATGAAGCTCAGAGAGGTTAGGTCACTTGCTTACAGTCATACAGTTAGTGACAGAGCCTTATGTGAATCCAGACAACTGCTTTTAGAGTTTGCTGCAATTTGGTCACTAAACTATGTAGTTTCTCTTGGCATGGACTAGATTCCCCTATTTCTCCAAAGCAAAAGGCTGACTAGTACAGATGCCTTTGGTCATTTTGAATGGTATAATTTCCGAACAAAGGGTGGACCCTGGTTTAGAAGCTAGTGATGGGGATGATCTTAATTTCCAAACTTTTGTCATATCTGCCTGATCAAGGTAGCTGTGGAAGGAGCAGGTTTGAATTTGGAAAATGCTTTGTAATTGCTGCCATCTCTACCTAAAGATGAGACTAATCCATGGTACCTCTTCCTGCTGCAGAGAATGAAGTTACCCCATTTCCACTGCTCCCAGGGCTTCAAGCCTGCCTTACCCTTGATCAGTACACACAGCATGAGTGCATGTAGACTTCTGATCTGCCTTTGGTGTTAAGGAATAGTGATGAATGATCTGTTTCTTGATTAACAGGAAGGATAGGCAGGCTCTACAGTAGTTTGTGTAGGCTCAAGTCTATGACAGCCTCACAACACTTAGGGGTCCTTTAGACATTTGAATACTCACAGTTCCTATATTCACATTTAGATGTCAGTGGGTCTTGCTTAGTCTTTATTTTGAGGTAGATGATTTGAATTTGTGTGTGTGTGAGAGAGAGACAGAGGAGAGAAATGCTCTGATGACCTTGGCTGTCATTTTCTCTTTATTGCGAAGCATGAAGGAGAGAACAGCATGAGCCAACCACAGGGGATTAGAGGTAGAGGGGGTTTGAAGGGAACAGCTGTTTTTTAAAAAAGGTGACAAAAGCAGGCAAGACTTAAAGGCCTGGCCTTGGCAGTGGTCAGCTGAGGGAGAGAGAAAGTCTGATTTCTTGTTCTGTGGTTGCCTTGGAGGTAAATGTAAAAAATTATGATAGTCTCTCCTATATAGGGCTAGGCTAGCTTTTTTTACTTCCTTAGGGCATATATGAAAGCAGTTTTCCTGGGATTGGGCTCAACTTGCTCTTCTGTGTTCCCTTTTTCTTCTCACCCTCTGCTACATATCTACACATCCAGTTTTTCCTGCCAGCAAGCTCCTCCTTTTCTCCGGCTGCTAGTCCCAGCTGTCATCTTTGCCTCCCATCCCCCATCCCTAGTTACGCAATTTTGCATTATGCTTCTCCTAGGTTTGCTGCCTCCATTTTTAATGCTCTGCCTGCTACCCCCTCCAACATCAGCTTCTAGTCTCTTCCTCCCTCAAAGCCAGTAACCACTGTTCAGTTTCCCTCTTTATCCTACTGTTGCTCTGAATGCACTGATGTTAATACTTTCCAAAACTCTTGCAGATCTGAGCCCAGTCACTTAAGATAGTGGGTGGGGAAGAGGGTGGGGTGGAAGCTTGTTTTCTAAAATTTAGGGTTTTTCCAAAATATTGGATGACCCTTGACTTAGAGAGCAAACAGATGCTTCTATTGGCCTCCCAACTTTAGGCAGTGTGTGTTTTCTTGTTGAAGGTACATATTTGTTTGAAAGCCCTTAGTAATGAAAGGCAGGGCAGTGAGTCAGGCTCTGAACCTCCTGTTGCTGCTGCTGAGAGCTGGTTCTTTTCCTGGATTGAAGCTAATTTTGGATGGATAATGAGGTGGATGGTTGCTAATAACTTTCCCTTGCTAATTGTGATTTCACAGTACTTTGTAAAGAGGGTTCTTTCCTTTTCTCTTTTTCTTTTCTTTCTTTTCCATGCTGTTTCGAGGGGACATAGATCTGTTTTCATGAGTGTTCAGCTATCAAGGAATTCCTTAGTTTGGTTAGAGGCAGCACAGTTTATTGGAAAGAACCCTAGACTAAGCTGAAGACCTGCATTCTACTCCCAGCCCCACTCAGGATTAGCTGCCTAAGTGATCTTGGGCAAGTCATGAACCTGTATCTGCACCTGCCCTATGTATGAACCTTGTAGAACTGTGTGAATGAAATGAGATGTGATGTATGTGGAAGCACTTTGCAAACTGTGAAGTTCTATAAAAATTTCAGGTGCTGCTCTTTATTAATTTAGCTCCTAACTACAGCACCAGAGAAATGTTTCCAATGTCTTGTAAATTCCTTCCTTCTCTGAAGCCAGCCTTCTCCAGAGCAGGGCATTGGAATCATCAGGACTAGAGGCAGTCTTGCCTCAGAATCGTCTTATCTTTTCACACTGTTCACCCTCCTCCAGTTGCTTTAGGAACTCTTTGACCCAGTGCTTCTCTATCTCCATTCTCTAATAAGATTATAATTTTATGGAGTTAGTGATCATAGTATGTTGCACAATCGGTCAAAGGTTCCTGGCTTTTTGTGGTCAGGAATATTTATTTATTTATTTATTTATTAAACTAAGTGGTGATAAAGCATATCTTTAAGTAAACCTTTTCAGGCCAGTGAGATACATTGACCGCAGTTGTGATGTTAAGAGACCATGCTTTCACTTTGGATTCCAGGTCAGACTCTTGTTATTAGCATGTTACTGTGGGCAAAATATTTAACTTCTTTGGACGTTAGTTTCCACATCTTTAAGTAGATTATAAGGGCACTTATCATATAAGGCCATTGTGAGGAGTAAATGAGATAATGAAAAAAGTGCTTAACACATTGCTTAATCGTATAACGCATACTTAGAAAATGTCGCCTGTTACTGTAAATGTCTAATAACAATAATAACAATAATGGCCTTCAAAGAGCACAGAAAAATGTCCATTGTTGGCATTTTAAAGGATTTTTTATTTTGTGTTTTAAAAGTTCATTTAAATATACATCATAGAATTTACTAATGCAAAGAACATTTTTGTCTTCGTCCCATTTCCTTGATACAGGTAGAAAATTGAACTGACTTAGATCAGCATTCCTTCCTCTTAGCAGGAAGTCTTGCCCAGGGTGGCATGATCAGGCCAAGTGCCTTGCCCGGTTGTGTGCAGTGGGAATCATAGTCAGACTGTTTCTCAGCTACCTATGAATTGTGTGGTATTAGGACTTGGGGTTACAGTGGAATTGGATGGATTCTTGGTGAAAGGATACTTTCAGGCATCCCTTTTACATTAGCATTGTCAACAGACTGACAAACAGGCTGAAGTCTAGGCCTGCTTTGAAGTACAATACAGAAGAAGGGAAAAAGTACAAAAGAAATCCACTAATAGTTCTAGGGCATAATCAAGTACATAATTAACAGCATTTGAGAGGCTGTAACTCCCCAAGTTCACAGATAACATGGTAAGACCATTTGTGATTACCACTTATGGTTAAGAATATGATTAAAACAGAATAATAGTTTTACTGCATTTCAGGGATTTACTGATAATCAGTTTTCTCTGGTGATTGAACCAGTAGTAAAATAAATAAAACCAGCTTCCTCTTTCTTCCTTCCTTTCTCTCTCCTTCCTTCCTTCCTGCCTGCCCTCCTTCCTTCCTTCCTTCTTCTTTTTCTTTTCTTTTCTTTTCTTTTTTTTTTTTTTTGAGACTGAGTCTCGCTTTGTCACCCAGGTCAGAGTGCAGTGGCATGATCTCGGCTCACTGCAACCTCTGCCTTCTGGGTTCAAAAGATTCTTCTGTCTCAGCCTCCCGAGTACCTGGGACTACAGGTGAGCACCATCACGCCTGGCTAATTTTTGTATTTTTAGTAGAGATGGGGTTTCACCATGGTGGCCAGGCTGGTCTTGAACTCCTGACCTTGTGATCCTCCCACGTCAGCCTCCCAAAGTGCTGGGATTACAGCGTGAGCCATTGCACCCGGCCCTCCTTTACTTCTTTGTTTATATTAGCTGGCATTGACTTTGACAGATGGGCAGGTGGTAGTTTGTGAGACTGAGACATGGCTCCTTGTATACCACTGTATTTGACAATGAGCTCAGCTCTTCATGCAGGGGCTTGGGGGCTCCTTTCTGTAATTCTAAAGCTTCTCCTGCATCTGAGAATGACATCTGTTGGGCTTCTTAGGGCCTCTGGTAGATATTTCCTTACAAGGAATGCATGCTGAATCTGAAGAGGTAGTTTAAAATGGCATTAAAGGCAGAACGTTTAGTCTAAGCCTGTTAATCACTGCATTCCTGTGCTCCCCAGATTCTGAAAATGTCAGGAAGTGAAAGACTAGTATGAATTTGGAGGTCTTGGCCTCTACTTGAGTAAGTATAGTACCTCCATTAATGTTCTTAGTCCATGGTGTGGGGTTATCACCAAAGGCAAATACTGCTACGGATGTAAACAGGAATTTTTCCATTTAGTAACCTCCATTTTTAGCTAGCCCTGTTACATCCTTGGCTTCTGGACTGTAGGAAAACAGTTCCATTTATTTCATCCTTTCCTCTGGAATGTTCTTAATCTGATGTTGGCAGATCCTGACCTCACTCCCTGCTCACTGCAGAGGGGCTGGCTTGGCTTATGCAGCAGGCCTCCCAGGGGAAGTTTCCAAGCCAATCAGAATGTCCTCTTTTAGTGTCTTTCCTTATACCTTAGGATACTGTCTGAATCAACAGAAATGCTGAATGAACCCTAGGTGGAGTGGAAGGGTAAGAGAGAGTATGCTCGCACTCTGAATTTTGTTTCCTGTGGACCTAACTCCAAGTTTTTAAATTAAGCCTGAATTTTTTTTAACTCTTTCTGCCATTTCCACCTTGTCTTACGGAAGTGTAACCCTAAGCAAATTATGGGCAATTGGAGGTAGGCATCAACTTTAGTTCCTGGGCAGTTCCTGAGAGTATTGGTTGAGGCCTGGCCTTTACCCTAGTGTTTGGTTTAATTCATCAGTGTACATTTCTCGTTCTTTTGAGCTGGCTTCTAGAAGCCAGGCAATTCAACTGTATAGAGCCTGTCAAATACCATAGCTTTTCAGATTTTTCTAGTTAATGGATCTCTGGGGTTACGGAGGGCACAGTCCCTCCATTTGCTGGCAATAGTTGGGTTGCTGGGAATGTTGGTCCCACTTCTGAGCTGACCCAGAAAGTATTAATATATCTCACTGTGGTGTGAAGTACAGACTGTCTTGTTCTCCTGAGGCTGAGGGTCTGCATTCAGGAAGAGGCTGCCTAATATAGACAACTGGGTTGTTTGTTTGCCATTGGCCCAGGGAAGACTAGAAGGTGGAGAAAGTCTAATCTGAACCCAGGATAGAATCCTATGTGAGAGATAAATTTGCTACTCTTTCAGTTGAAATTTGGACTCTGAATCCCAAGGGAAGGCACCAGTAGGTCAGTTAATACTTCTTGTTGAGGCTTGCAAAAGACACTGCATTTCTAATAAAGTGTTTACCTATCCAAAAGAGAGATCCTGATTTGGCATATAAAACTACTGCCTCTTCTGGTTATCTTTCATCACTTGCCTGAGTTTGAAAAGGTAATAAATGGTTTGTGTTTTAAGGAAAGAGGCTCTTCCCAAGACCTGAGGCTTTCTCATTCCTACCAGCTGGCCCCATTGCTAAAATGCTTTCCAGTGGGCTTGCTTCTGCCTGGCCAGCACCTGGGCTGCCCCAGCTTGTAATTAGCCTGCCTTTGCTTCATAAGCTTCCCAGGGTGTGGTTCTTCTTCTAAAAGCTTGTATGAATTGCTGTACTGTCTCTTTATAGTTTAAAAATGAATCCTTTTTTGTTCTTTGCAACTCATTTGCTTTTTTCTTTTCTTTTCTTTAAATTACTATTAACACCTGTTGATTCTTTTTTTTTTCTGATTGGCCTGTCACTGCATTCCTGCTCCCCCTCCCTCTAGCTGGGTTTGTCAAGTCGCCCATGTCAGAAACTAAGCTCACGGGGGACGCCTTTGAGCTGTACTGTGACGTGGTCGGGAGCCCCACGCCAGAGATCCAGTGGTGGTACGCAGAAGTCAACCGGGCAGAGTCTTTCAGACAGCTGTGGGACGGTGCTCGGAAGCGCCGTGTCACCGTAAACACCGCCTACGGGTCAAACGGCGTGAGTGTGCTGAGAATAACCCGGCTCACCTTGGAGGACTCTGGGACTTACGAGTGCAGGGCCAGCAACGACCCCAAGAGGAATGACTTGAGGCAAAACCCCTCCATAACATGGATTCGAGCCCAGGCCACCATAAGCGTCCTTCAGAGTGAGTCCAGCACCCTACAGTAGTAGTACTGTAGTCATTAGAGGTGGCCCAATGACCCTTCCCTTCTGCATCCTTTCCCTCTTCCCCAGTATGATCACTCACCCCACCCCTTGTCTTCGTTTTTTTTTCAAACCCATGACCCTTCTGGTTGTAGTGTATGAAAACATCTGTGGCAACTTTTTTTCTTCTTTTCTTTGCCGTCCTTTCTGCCTCCCTTATTCCCCAACCCTTCTCTGTGTCTTTCTTCTCAGGAACAAAGAACTTGAGGAAATCCGTGACTGTCCAAAATCATCTGTGTTGGGGAGAGTTGCGGGGGGAGAACTGGGAAGCTTAAAAAAAATTAAAACTCACAAAACCAGGCGGTCCAAGGAGGGTGTGTTGAAATGGTTTCTTTCCCTCCCCTTTGATTTTGTAGTAGGTTTCCTGCTATACTTTTGCTGATTTCTTCTCTGGTGCCTTTCTATTTTTGTTTCTTTCCCCAGTCTAACTACTTTTTATTTCTTCTGTTCTTCTGTTTGAAGCTCTCTAAGTAGCTGCCTTCACCTCTATGGTTTTAAGTTTGTGTCTGCCCAGCCTCTTCCCTTACTGTGACTTGGTGTCATCTTGTGATGGGAATGTTGCCATGGGTACAGTGTGGTGGTGTGTTTTGGTTGTTGGGTGGCATGTAAGCTTGGATATTTTCATAGTTCCAGCTCCTTTTCTTTTCTAAAACCGTGGCATTGCTTCTCTGATAACAGCCTTCTACTGCAGCAGTGTACTCCTCACTGGGCCTGCTAATTAGTCTCCTCTTTAAAAGCAGCCGCCTGGGACTTCCTTCATATGTTTTGCTATTAGGAGTCAGGTCACACTAAGCTGCAAATTATTATTTTTTAACCTATCACACTGTCTGGAAGTCAGAGTTGCAGTTGATTCCTGTTCATGGTTTGACTCTGATGAGTAGCTATTGGCACAGTGTGCTTTATCCCAGAGGATGGGAACTCCAGACATAGTGTGGGGACCACTCACTGGCCCTTTCTTTGTGTCTTGAAAAAAGAGGAAACTAACTTCCAACCTGGTTTCTCGAGGTGATGGGGTGAGCTGACCAGCTGGCTCAGAATCTTCCCCTTGTAGCAGGTATGTGTGAGACGTATGACACTGGGACTTTTGTGGCCACTTCTCTCTCTTTCTCAAAAGTGACTTGCTACCTTATGTTGGGAAGCAGAGGGAGGGAGAAGCCACCACAGAACCAATGTTCCTGGCCAAGAAGAGTTCTGGCCCCACATCAAACCTGGTTATAATTGAGGAGACATTCACTTTTGGAAAGATCCTCTGGGGTTTTCACCTTTTCTTTGAGGACACAATGAGAGATCTATAGCCAGTTCTAGCTTAAAGAGCTGATTGATCTAGAGAAAGTAAGACTAGTAAAATCTTGCTTTGATGAGGAATTCGGTAATACATAAAGTCGTAAGACATGGGCCTTGAGTCTATATACTTATATGGAAAACAGCAAATTAGTGTCTGTTCTTTGTAGCCACTTGAAGATCCCTATGGGTAAAAAAAGAGTCCTTTGTAGGGCAGTGGTAGGAGAGGCTGCTGCAGTTGGCACTGTTGAATCAGAGAACCTGCTTCTGGAAAGAGGAAAAGAAAACTGTGTCTATGTGAAAATGGGGAACATTAACCCAGTGATTTTTTTTTTTTTTTTTTTAACAATATTTCCCCCTGCACGCCTCCTTCTCCTGCCCCCCTTGCTCCTTTCCTTATAAAAGCAGAATTACCTACATGGCCACAAAGGTCTGTGGAAGTTTATAGATATGGACTGGGCTGGGCATTTGCACTTGTACTTCCAAGAGCCTGACTCATAGCTAGAATGGCCATGCCAAGGAGCTAGAAAAAGATGTGGCTTTGGGATACTGACCTGCCAATCCCAAGAATACGTAGGATTACCCCAGTTCACTTAGAGTTGTCTGCATGTGGTTGAACCAAATCTTGGCTAGACTCTCTTCAGACTTCCCCATCAGTCAGTTAACCCTAGTTAGCTGTTTTGGAGGGCCAGGAGGTTGGTGCTGCTGCTGCTGCTGCTGCTGCTTTTTTTTTTTTTTCAAACACCCTGGATCCAACTCTAATTGGATTGTTTTATGATCTCAGCATCCCAAAAGACATTGCCTCTATGGGGAGGTCAAGTGTTCTATCTAAGAATGACCTCCTGGTAGTACTTTCCCCAGAGCTCATTGAGTATGTAAGGCAGGAAGAGAAGTGTGCCCAGTTTTTAGGTATCTCTCTGGCCATATAGGGTAAGGGTCTCCTATCCACTGCTTTTAAATAGACATCAGTGGCAGGTAAACACATTTGAGCTTCTCCTAAATGTTCATCTCTCTTGGACTTTGACTGGGCAGCGCTTGGCCACAAAAATAAAAGCCCCATCTTCATCCTGGTGCAGAATGCAGATGAGGCACCATGGCCAAGGAACTTGGTGTAGCACTGTTTTTCATATACAGCAATCACAGGAGGCAGGTTACCCTACCCCACAACCCTCCTATGGTGCAGAATCATATTTAAACCTATTTAAATTATCCACTTGCTCCCAGCTGACTCTCTCCTGGATCTTTAACACTTAAGGGAAAAAGTGCTTTCCTTTGCCTTCCAAGAATTCTTGACAGAAAGTCTACCAGGTTGCTTTCATCAGCTTCTTAATCTCCCTGAGCTGCAGTGGTCATTTGCATCGCCACAGGTAAGAGTAGCATTTACTTTGGCCTCCTTGTATTTAAACATCTGGAAGCTCTTGGCCTCATTCTCAGAGTTTACCCTTTCTCAGTGCAATTTGAGAGGAATAGCCAGAAGGAGAGTCCCAAGTGGGACAGAAAATGAAATTGGATAATAAAAATTCAGTAAAAAACTAAAAGTGTGTTTGGGTTTTAATGTTGCCTTTATATTTTTTTAATTTCTCTTCTGTGGAGTACTGGTTCTATCTTTTCTCTTTTGTTTTGCTTGGTTTTGATTTTTCTTGGAATTGTGATGCTTTCTGCTGATGGTGTGTGTGCGCGCCTTCCATTGCAGGGTTTGCAGCCGTTTCTGCTCGACTTCTTAAGGCCCAGGGATTTGGCTTCTGTCCAGTGTGTCTTGGAAACCATGGGACACCACTGCGCTAACGTGTTTACATGCATCTGCTTCTGTCTTAGTGGCTGCTATGCCTCCATTATCTGTACATAGAGACCCTGTTTGATGTTACTGATAAGGACCAGTGCTGAATGGAAGATAACCGTTATCCTTTTGCCAAAGTTGGAAAATAGAACTAATTTGTTAATTGAGCAAACTTAAGGTTTTGCTTTATTACAAGTTTCTTCAAAGACATTAACTCTACAAATCAGAAATGTTACATCAGTTAGGAGGTCCTTAAGACATTACATTTTCCAGGTATCCCACGACTTTCCCATGCTTTCCCCCTCCCTGAATAGCAAGCAGCTTAGTTCACATGGAGGGAGAGAGTTCTTTCCTCAGGTTAAGGCTCAGCACAATACTGTATAAAATGGTGAGGGGAGCTGCTGCAGAGCTGTAGACAGGAAGTGGCTAGACACAGGGAAATGGGAAGTCAGTCAAGGGTTTCTGAGAGAGAATTGGAAAACAAATAGCAAATACCTCTTATTGTGGTTGGGAAAAGATGGTTAGTGTAGACTTAACCTGGAGATGTTTGATCAAAAGTAGAGAAAACTAAGCCTGGGGAAATAATGAAGACAAAGCACATTAACAAAAGACAACAAACCTAGAAATGTCTTGACTTTAATACAGTGATGGATTTCAAAGTGCTTTAAAGATGAAACTTTCAGGAATAATATAGAGTGATTTTAAGCATTTCTGTTCAATGTATTATAATATTTGACTCAAGTAGGTTATTTTTGTAGATAAGCTAGTGATCCCTGGTTATCTAAGCACAGAATAGAACCAGAGGTGAAGTATGCCCTAGGACAAAAGGTGGCGGGGGTGGTCTTGGGGCTGGGGGGCAGGGATAGAGAATTCAGTCAGATACGTCTTCTCGGCCCAGCTTTGCCATTAGTAATACTTATGGCCTTGCACAAATCGTTTCACTTTTCCAGCTCTTAAAATTTAAGAGTGGGATTCAATGAACTCTTAAGGGCCTTTCTAAAATTCTAGGAGCCCATAATACCAACACAATATTGCACTCTAGTTATATTTTCTCAGAATGGAATGTGTTTTAAAGTGCAATTCTGGAAAACAAAACAAAAAAAAACTTGTTTTGGGAATAAGTGTGGCTGGAGAGGAAGAACTGATGATGCTTTTTCAAGAATTTTGCCTCCACGAAATTTGGAAAATGCAAGTGACTTCCAATAGGAAGTATGCTTTTAGAATCCAGTGTCTTTTTTCTGCATAAATAATGGCCATGGCTGGTTTGCCATAGGTTTAACATTTAAATGTGGGGAAAGTTATACTTGTATTATCTAATTATTACTGTTCCAAGGCCCAGTGACACAATAGGGAGTATATTATAATAGGTATATAAATGATACGGCCTTTGTCTTCAGAACGACAAGGTGGAGCCTGGTTTTCTAATTGAATCCGAATTGTTTGGTGGTTCTTTTAAAAAGGTGGTATTCAAAAGCATAAGTGGATTGTTACCAGTACAAGCACCCGTAATACTCCCATTCTTTCACATCTAGGCCAACTGGTCTTCAGGCTGTTGTCTGCGCTAGTGGTCATTTGCTTATAATCATTGTTTTTCCTTTCTTGACTTCCTCCAAAGTGGTAAAGTGAAATTCCTCATGTGGTCCTGTCTGCCCTCCCTCTTTTCAAGTTTCCCCCTCCTACCCCGTCCAGTTCTCAGGCCAGGGCTACAGAGGATAGAAGGCTATTGCCCCCTATCATTGTGCACTCTTATTACAGAGCCAAGGATTGTCACCAGTGAAGAGGTCATTATTCGAGACAGCCCTGTTCTCCCTGTCACCCTGCAGTGTAACCTCACCTCCAGCTCTCACACCCTTACATACAGCTACTGGACAAAGAATGGGGTGGAACTGAGTGCCACTCGTAAGAATGCCAGCAACATGGAGTACAGGTGAGAAGGGTGGGCAGCTCCTGGGAAGGTGGGAGGGAGTGTGGCTGAGCTTACTTGACATTCGTAATCTATAGTTGTGCCATGCAGGAGGGACATGAGATATATTTGGCTCTCCCTTGGAGAGTCCATTCCAGTATATCTCAGGTAAGGCCCAGTGGTCTAGAAAAGATTCCCAAAGGATTCTAATGAGCAGCCAGATTTGAGAACCATAGATTATCCCCTCACTATAATCATAGAGAAACTGAGGCCATGAAGTAGTGATTTGTTCAGGGTAACAATACTAGTCAATAGGAGAGTCACACTTAGAATGTAGTCTCTTTGCCCAATCCAGTCAGATCGAAGTTAGGTTTGAAGAAACAGATTGAAGTCTGCTTTGTGACTGTAGAGCAAGACATCTCCCTAAGCCATCTTTCCACTGGGTAGATTTCCTAGTGAATTCCCTTTTAGGAGTGTGTAACATCACTGTAACCTGATAAGGACCAGCGGATGCAGGGCTCTTGAATGATCTGGAGTGAGGATGGTAGCCTGGAAATATCCTTTGAAGAAAGAAGGGTATTTGCTGGCTAGAGTTAGCCAGCACCCAAATATTTGGTGCTTTTTGGAATATCTAGAACACATGGCACCCCATGTTTCAGAATAGTTTGTTCCTGGTTGAAAACTGTCTGGAAAAGAATCAGCTAATCCTGCTTAGAAGGTTAATGCAGTGCAAAGAAAGAGAGCACTGAAGTGAGACCAGGAAAGCCCGTGTACCCGTGATGGCAAGGGCATTCTGCAGGATATTGCAGCATTGAGACCTTTTCACACCCCTTATTTCGTTGATCCAAATGAATCTGTGGCTCCTCCTTTTTTCCCAAGCAAGGAAAGAGTGACTCTTGGCTGCTTTAAGGCCAAATACTGTATTTAGTAAGTTCTAGAACCAAGGCTAGGTTCCAGGTCTTCTGATTTTCTAGAAATTTTTCTAGAATTGCTTTTATTTTATCTGCTATGCCATTCGTTTAGTGGCAAGGTAGTTAACCTATCTCCACTGTAGTTTCTTCTGATAAAAAAAAGTTAGAAATTTAGCCTCAGCGGTTTTCCTCATAGTTTGGAAAGGATTAATCAAATAAAATTGTTAGGTGGAATGAAAAGCATTTTTTTCTTGTTCTGTCCATTAGTTTTACAGACTTGATTTTTTGTTGTTATTTTATTGAGACAGGGTCTGGCTCTGCCTCCCAGCCTGGAGTGCAGTAGTGCGGTCTCAGCTCACTGCAACCTCTGCCTCCCGGGCTCAAGCCATCCTCCCCAGTAGCTGGGACCACAGGTGCACGCCACCACACCCGGGTAATTTTTTTTTGTATTTTTTGTAGAGACTGGGGTTCACCGTGTTGCCCAGGCTGGTCTTGAACTCCTGAGTGTAAGCAGTCTTCCCACCTTGGCCTCCCAAAGTGCTGGATTTACAGGCATGAGCCACTGTGTCCAGCCTCAGACTTGTTTTTTATAATACCTCCTTTAAGATAGCAGACATCCAATCATGTTTCTCTTGGGTCTTGTACTATTGCCTGCAAAGTGTTAAGCTTTAACTTCATGAAGTTTCAGCCTGACTTTATAAAATGCTTCTTCTCTCTTTTTTTTCCCCTCAACTTATTTGAAGCTCTCCAAGGGTGTTGTGTATCTCTAGAGTTTTTCAGGGATTCTACATTTTGTGGAGTAACAACTGATGGGTTCCTTGGGCTACTTAATAAGTCAGCCTGAAGAGCCGATTTCAGAACCCTGCTTCTGCCCAGCCTGTAGGGGATGTTATCCCTTTGCTTTAATTTCTTGCTAATAGCTAGTCCAAGAGAATGGTGTGGGGAGATTTTGAGCCTATAGGCATGTACTCAAGTGTAGGAGTTCTCTTCCCAAGTATTTCTCAAAGAACTTAGAAGTCTAAGAACTTCAGTCTTAAGTTCAGGGCTGAGTTTGAGGAAGGAGCAGCAGCTTTTTCTTCAGGGCTTAGACCCAAAGAACTTTAGTTTAAGCCCTGAAGAAAGAGCTGCTGCTCCTTCCTCAAACTCTGGAACGCTTGTTTGATAAGAGCAGCTGACTTGTCTGTTTTCCAATTGGGAGCATACAGATTTAAGAAGAGGCATCGTGTCACATTGAGAAGACACCTTGACTGCTTCTCGCAGAATATTGTGCTGCTATATGGATATCTTGAGACAGTCCTGGGGATAGGCTATGTCTCTCCTTGTCCATAGTCTCTTAATCTGTGTTTCCTTTTTGGAATGAGCAATATAAGATGGATAAATGCATTAGGCCAGTGAGTGGTTGAGTTTAGGAGTTTTTCTTAGACATTAAATAGTGCAGTAGAGATTTGACCATCACAAGTATCATATTTTAACCCCTAAGCAAAAGAGCCAGAGCTCAGCCCTATATAAACATTTATCCTCTGATCTGGAGGCTGCTGTTTTTCTTTTTTCTGTAATTACTCACTGACCTTTCTGCACATGTTTGGTGTATGTGCTTGTAGGCCAGAGTGTACTGAGTTGATGTGTAGTTGGCCCTCAGGGGCAAGAAAGCTTGTTTGGGATCACCCTGTGTGTGTGATTGAGATGAAGTGCTGTTCTGGCCATATATACTACTTTTTCTTTTTTTCTTTTTTTTGAAACAGGGTCTTACTCTGTCACCCAGACTGGAGTACAGTGGCATGATCATGGCTCACTGCAGCCTTGACCTCCCAAGTTCAAGTGATCCTCCCGCCTCTTAGCCTCCCGAGTAGCTAGGACTATACGTGCACCACTATGCCCAGCTAGTTTTTTAATTTCTTGTAGAGACAGGGTTTCGTCATGTTTACCAGGCTGATCTCAAACTCCTGGGCTCAAGCAGTCCACCCACCTCAGCCTCCCCAAGTGCTGGGATTACGGGTGTGAGCCCCAGCGCCTGACCCATACACTCTTCTTACAGTCCTTCCTGTCACTCTGCTTAACTTGATCTGAATCTGTGCACATATTCACTCTGTGTTCACTCAGTAATTCATTCATTTATTCATTCCCCTGTTGTATTCCAGGCACCAGGCGAGGTGCTCGGTATGGGGTAGTATGCCGAATAAACAGTGTCTATCCACATAGAACTTGGTCTCTTGGGAAGCTGGACATTAATCAAGTAATCACATAAATACATAATCACACACATGATAAGTACTGTGAAGAAGTACAGAGTAGTATGAGAGAGAATGTTGTGGAAAGGGATGACATTTAGATTGGGGCTGGAATAAACTGACATGTAAGCCAAGACCTGATGGAAAAGGAGTTAGGTAGACTAAGGGACAAGAAGAGCATTCTCTGTAAAGGAACATCTTGTGTGGAGGTTTTGAGATGGGAACAAGCTTGGTGCTTGAAAAACTGAAGAGAGACCAGAAGAGCTAGACAGTGGCATGGGGTGAAGCTAGGGATATAGACAGGGGCCAGATCATGTAGGGCCCTGGGGTTTATCATAAGACTTTTTGCTGCATGTCTATGGCTGATGCTCTGATGGCAGATTTTTTTCTTTTTCTTTATGCTTGGGTCCTGTTAGCGAGTAGACTTGTGGAAAGGCATGCTACTAAAGGACAAGGTAGGAAGAACAGAACTACCAAAACAAGGTCTTTGGAGAAGCTCAGAAAACTTGTGCTTTTGTTTGTTTGTTTCTCTTCTTGTTTATCTAACTGGAACCACCAGGTGAACAAGAGGTTTTTAGTGATTTTTGTTATTTGCTTTCGTTTTTCTGAGATAGAGTCTTGCTCTGTCGCCCAGGCTGTAGTGCATTGGTGTGATCTCGGCTCACTGCAACCTCTGCTGCCCGGGTTCAAGTGATTCTCCTGCCTCAGCCTTCCAAGTAGCTGGGATTACAGGCGTGTGCCACCACACCCAGCTAATTTTTTTATTCTTAGTAGAGACGGGGTTTCAGCATCTTGGCCAGGCTAATCTTGAACTCCTGATCACCCGTCTCAGCCTCCTAAAGTGCTGGGATTACAGGGGTGAGCCACCACACTCAGCTGTGATGGTTTTATACTGTATATCTGAATATAAGCTATAGTACTTTGGACATCCTTCTATTTTGATTACTTCTTTTGCATTTTGTTTCTCCCAATAGACCAGAGCATCCTAAGGTTAGGGACCATGTTGCCATTCCATCTTTGTATTCTTGGCACCCTGTAAAGAGCAAGACATTAATGTTTTAGGATGCATAGAGAGGGATTTTTGCTTTTAGTTAGAAGGAGGTGAGTTGCATTGAGGGTTTGGAGAGCAGGATCCCGGATTGCCCCTTTGATTCTCCTTCTGTTGTATATTTTGACCGTTCCCAGTTTCCTCACTTGGTTTTTCTTCTCATCTCTGCAGGATCAATAAGCCGAGAGCTGAGGATTCAGGCGAATACCACTGCGTATATCACTTTGTCAGCGCTCCTAAAGCAAACGCCACCATTGAAGTGAAAGGTACAACCCAGCAGAGGCTGTGGTGTGAGCCTCTCACTCTCCTTCCAAGACAGTACCTTGGTCTGGAGTCCCAGTCTTCAAGCTCCTCTTCTTTCCATGTCAAGACACAATTTAATGTTATGGTTAGGCCACAGGCTCAGGAGCCTGGCTGCCTGGGTTTAAATTCCGACCCCAAAATCTACTAGCTGTGTGGCCTTGGTGGTTTACTAACTTCTCTTTGCTTCCTTTTCCTCATTTTTAAAATGAGGATATCAGCAGTACTTACATCATGGGTTTGTTAGGAGGATTAAATAAGTTAATAGATTGAACTACATATAATTGCTGTTTTATATGTCAAAATGTTTCAATGTTGGCAGCTCCTATGGCCCAAGGCTTTGTAAAGCTCTTAGGTCAGTGCCTTACAAGTATGATTACATAGGTCTTCTGTGGGCCAGCAGGATTGAGGGGGAAGGTACATTGGGTACAGTGTGCAGAGTGGACATCAGCTGTTTGTAGATAATTCATTAGAATTGTAATAGAAACCTTTGAAAGATGAGGCAGTAGTAGAAAGTTCCAAGAAGGGCAAACAGAACTATAAAAGTTGGAGCTACCCAACATCATAAATTTCACCTTTCCTATGTTATTTCAGAGAAGCATCTGAGACCCAGAAAAGTGAAACTTCTAGCTCTCTGTCACACAGTGAGTTTGTGGCAGAGCTAGTCTAGAACACAGGTCTTGACCCCCAATCCAGTGTTTTTTCTACTCTCACAAAATGATCATGAGGAGGCAGGGCTACTGTTTGAGGTCAGGTTTTCTATTTTCAGTCTTTCTCATTTTGCTTAGTAAGGACACCGACTTGTTCTTTAAATCCATAGAGTTATCCCTGGAAGCTAGAAGGACAAATTTAGGAGAAGGAAAGGGCCCATATAATAGGTATTCAGGTCTTCCTAAAATATTTGTGAGATTAAGAATGCAGATTCAAGAAAGGCTTAGACATATTCAAGGTTTCCATTATATGGTGTTATTAAATGAAAGTAATATCTTGGTGACACAGCCCTCACTTGTGAGTTAATGTAGGGATGGCCACTGCCTCCTCCGTCTGCCAGTTTGGTTCTGAATGCCTAAAGGAGTTACAGTTACAGGTCACAGTGGGCCAGATAACTTGGCATTTCAGTTTTTCAGTGGCTTTTCTTGGAGAAATCTTGGTTTCTACCCATTTTAGAAGAATGCCACATGTATTCAACATGAGGATGAAGGATGTGGGAAACATTTTCTCTAAGCCAGTGAGGGCGTTCCCCAGCCTAGGTGAGCTGAATTGTGCAGGGAGACTTCTCTGTGAGACTTGAGGCCCTGCTGCATTCCTGGCTGAGCCTTTGGCACAAAGTCCAAGTGCAAAGAGGCAGGGTGGGTGAGGGAGGGAAAGAGTGGGGTGTCTAGTTCATTGTGCTCCCCAAACCTGAGATAATTAGTCCTAACTAACTGTAATTGTTAGTGACTTTGAGTTAATGATTTTTAAATAGCACTTTCAAGAGGGAAAACCGAAATGGTTTTTCCATCTGTTTGGCTGCTTAAGAAAGTGGGGTTTAGTGGCCCTAGAGGCATCTTTCTTCATATTCTCTTCAGCAGGTAGGAAGCAGCAGTTGCCAGGGTCAGAGAATAGGATGCTGTAGGCCAGGAGTATTATCAGAGCAAGTTACAACTTACGTGTTATATTCAAGGTGCTTACTGTGCACTGTTGCATTCTCACTGTACAAATAGCCCTATGAGGAAGGTGAGGCAGGTGGTGGTATCTTGGTTTTACAGAAGTAGACCTTGAGAGAATTCTGTTTTATAAATAACCTAAACCATATTCTGGACCACCTTGTATAGATACACTGTGTGTTTCTCTCTCAAGAAAATTTGTAAAGAATTCTATTCTGTCTTCTCTCCCCAACACCTGGATAGAAAAGAGCTGAATGTTTAATGTCTTGTCTTCCAAGTTATGGATAGTTGAGTCTGGTAAAGACTGTGAACACTTCACTTTTTCAGTATATGTTTTTAAAGGTTTGCCATAGGCCCAGGATCATATTCTGAGCTCACTTCCAGTTGTGGTTGGGGTAGAAAAACTGCCTTGCATTTAGAGTAGTACATGTCTGTATGTTAGTTCCCAAAACATTTTAATAGAAACTCACATTTTATTCCCTTAGTGTCTCTGGGGTGGTGATAAGAGACAGTTATCTTTTTATAGCTGTAGCAATTTGAAAAATCTGCTGAGTAATAGAGAGTTAAGAGGTGGTTGTACTTGAGAGCAAAGAGGTTCCGAGAACATCAGTGGCCTCTTGGCTGAAAGGAATCTGAGTATCTTCCTGTGTGGCTTAGAGAAAATGTTTTCCCACATCCTTCATCCTCATGTTGAATCAGCACATCAGGGCATATAATTCAGACCATGCTATATATTTCTTCAGCGTCTATTCTGCTGTCAGCCATTTATTTCCTATATGCCTTTTCCTGTCTTTCAGAACATTTCTGGGGTGGTGTTTGGGCTCAGCACTGTGGGAAGTGATTTAGCCTAGCCGGGGACTGGGCATTATCTGTCAGATTACCAAACCTTGAGTTATCTGTGGTCTACAAAAGAAAAGAAGGCTGCAGGAACCAGAGAGAGGGATGGTGGCCTGGGAACAGAGCCAAGATGGTCATGTTTTTTAACCAAAGCCTGTAGATCTCCGTCAAGAAAATTTGGAGGATAGGAGTTATCTACATGTAGTGGGGGAGGCCATGTATCTGAAGCAGGTTTTTAAATTCTCTTCCTCTTTTTTTTTTTAAAGGACACAATGTGACATAGTATAAACAGGAAGATACTGTCGAGGGTTACGTTTCTCAGGTATTCGGCAGGTGATCTGCACAGATGTGGAGAAGGAAGATGGACCTGGGCGGGTTAGGAGAGGGAAGACAGCAGTGATGAGGCCCTAAAGCCCCGCCTCCCTGGGGGTCCACTCAGCTAACACTGAGGAGGCATCTCTATCCTCAGCTTGTGACTCTTCAGAGGCTGTGATACCAGAGAGTGCACACCTTACAGGGAATTCATGAATGAATAGATGTTGAAATTTTCTATCCCTATAATTTTTCAACCTTTTGCCCCTTACTCTTTCCCTCTTCTCCTTCCTTCCTTTTCTAAAATTAAAAATAAAAAAAGTGCTCACAAAAAAGCAAATTGAAAATCCGGATATCATTTACAAAGTAAAAAGAAAAAAACCGCTCTCATGACTCCCAAGCACTATCCTTATCCCTTAACCATTTTGATGTAGTACAGGAAAGAAGGAGTTTGAATTTTATTGCTGTTTTTGGAAAAGGATTTTGTTGGTCACCCAATCCTCTGCAACAGATATGTCACTGCCTCTTGTGAGAAGCACATCTCAGCCCAGAAGGGGCTTGAGCCTGTTGTCTTACTAGGTTCATCTCACCCTCCTCATTGGACATTTCAAATCCGTTTCAGTCATTTGGTTGCCGTGAGAGCCAGGATTGATCTTGTTTTTCTCCTCCCTACTCCTTAGCTTTCTCTATATTTGACTATTAAGAATAAAGGTTAGGATTTCTATAAGTGGCCTTGCCCTGCCTTCCTATTTCCTACTCTGTCATGGTACGTTACAAATGACGTATTAATCCAGACTGGCCAAGGCAAGTGTGGTGGGGATGAAGATCATTGTGAAGAACAGTGATACACAGACCACATTCGCACGGCACTTTCAGCATGCACAGCATCTCCACCATCCTTTCTTCACTGACAGTCAAGAAAGGCAGCTAGTGAGGATGCGTGGAGGATGTGACATCCTTTAGGTCAGAACTGATGTCAAAGCAACCTGCTTCTGACTCAGAATTGCCATGACTTGAGAAGTCTTTGAAGGCATAATAATACAAAGCTGCTAGGGCATTTTGAACATTAACTTCAGCCCAAAAACCATACCTGCACTTTGTTTTCCTCTCTTCAGGGTGCCACCCTGACTTTCCTTAATAACAATAAGAATAGCTAACATTATTGCACGCTTACTGTGGGTCAGGCACTGTGCTAGGTGCATTATTTGTTCCTTTTCCCTCCTTTAGTCTCCACAACTCTATGGGATAAGTGTGATTATTATCTCCACTTCCCAGGTGAGAAAATTGAGGCTTGAGGGAATAACTGGCCCAGTGTCACAGAGTTTACTGGTGGAGCCAGGGTTCTCACTCAGGCACCCTAGCATTATATCCTGTGCTCCTAACACCAAGCCATGGTGCTCTGTTGAGCATGTAACATTTAAAAGGCCTTGACTAAGAGTTAAGAGAAATGTGTTCTAATTGTGGTCCTGCCATTAAACACGGTGTGACTCTGACCAGTCACTTCCCTTCTCTGGGTCTCAAGCTTCCTGAAGTGCATGATGAAGTAGAATGAGATAGCTCATCTTCAAGGTTCCTTTGTTCTGTGTGGCTCTGATGGTCTGGGTTCCCTTATGTGGACAGAGAGGAGAGGTTGTGTATTAGGGTTTCCTAGAGGGACAGAACTTACAGGAGAGATATATATATGGGGGTTTATTAAGTATTAACTTACACGGTCACAAGGTCCCACAGTAGGCTGCCTGCAAGCTTGAGGAGCAAGGAAAGCCAGTCCGAATCTCAAAACTGAAGAACTTGGAGTCCATTGTTTCAGGGCAGGAAGCATCCAGCACAGGAGAAAGATGTAGGCTGGGAGAGGTTGGTTATTGAAGGAAGTGATTTCCAAGACCATTTTCCTAGTGTTACTGGAAAATTTCAATTTGTCAGTTTCTCAGCTTGGAAAAGTCACCTGAATGACTCCCACACCTCTACCCACTCATCTCCTTGTCTTGTGGTGGGGGTATCTGACCTCCAGTACTGGTGCCAGGAAAGGTGATAGAACAG
Source organism: Rhinopithecus bieti (assembly GCF_001698545.2). Classification (NCBI taxonomy): domain Eukaryota; kingdom Metazoa; phylum Chordata; class Mammalia; order Primates; family Cercopithecidae; genus Rhinopithecus; species Rhinopithecus bieti. Next base: position 505,713 of record NW_016829883.1, read on the forward strand.
TGGTCTTCAATTTTGATTTCATTCATATGAACTGTGGCTTGGGCATCAGATTAAGGCACATCAGGTGATTATGGTGTACAGCCAGGGTTGAGGATCACTGTCTTCGAGGAAACTTCTACACCTCTTACTCAGTGGTTTCACCTGCAGAAGGAGGCACCTGTCCTAGACTGCTGTAGTGTTCACAACCAATGATGAATCTGCTGTGGGTGGAGAGTGCTTGTTGAGCCAAAAGCCTGCATCCTTCTTGCTTCTGTCTTGACCAGTCTCATATTCCTTCTTGGGCATAGCTCTTGGCAAGCAGTAAATCTTCACTCTCCCATTGCCTTAAGCCAAGTGTTCATTTTGTCCACCACAAAGATAGGTGTTTTTGGGATTTGATAAGGTTGTATGAAGGAAGCAAATAGATCGTGAATGCAGAATCTCTGTGTTTACTTGGAAACAGCCTACTCATTGACAACACCTTTAAGGATAGATTTTCTTTGAAAATGAATTGCTAGGTTATGAACATGCTTTAAAAAGTGAGCACCAAGGCCGGGCGCAGTGGCTCACGCCTGTAATCCCAGCACTTTGGGAGGCTGAGACCGGCAGATCACGAGGTCAGGAGTTCAAGACCAGACCATCCTGACCAAGATGGTGAAACCCTGTCTCTACTACAAAATACAAAAATTAGCCAGGTGTGGTGGCGGGCGCCTGTAGTTCCAGCTCACAGAGGTTGCCGTGAGCCGAGATTGTGCCAGTGCGCTCCAGCCTGGGCGACAGAGCGAAACTCCGTCTCAAAAAAAAAAAAAACAACAAAAAAAAAACTGAGCACCAAATAAGCTGTGTCTGTAAAGAGGTCTTATATGTTGATCGCTTTCTTAAGTCTGTTCTGTTAACTTCATTTAATGTCATCTGAAACATGCTTCCGTGGCCTGAGTTGACAGTTTCTCCAGCATCCAGCCTGGCCTAGAAGCTGACCCTTTGCTCTTAGTGCCCCAGGTTGGGTAGCAGAGGGTACTAAGGAACATGTATTTGTCCTCAGCCGGAGTCCCAGACTGCCCAGATAATGAAATTGGGTCAGGTGCCGTTGGGTAACTGAGACTATTTTGGGACCCCTGTGTTGCTATTTATTAGGATACTGGAGGGATATCCATTAACCATTGTGACTAGAATATGTAATGAACAAGGCCAGAGAATGAATGAATTCCTGAGTGAATCAGAGATCTCTTCTAAGGGTCTTTTTGTTAACTTTGTAGCTCCTACCCTTCGCTCTTACCACTTAGTCTGTGCCCCACTAAGAGGGTAAAGGGAAGCTCAGAGTATTGTCTCTGTCTCCTTCAGGATATGAAGGTTTAGTTAGACGCTCAGACCTGCTTTTGGACCAACAAAACCTGGTTAAGCAGTCCCTTATTAAATGGCAAGCCCATAGAAGGTGAGGCACTAAAATAGGCCATTAATCAGATAATTTATCAGTATCTGACCTGATTAAACCTTATTTTTAGAGCTATAAACAAAAGTCCTGTTGGTATCAGCAAATGGGGAGAGCACATAGTAATCAGTATCTTTGATTTCTTAGAACTAATGACAGAGTCCAAACCTTAGCCTTTCCTTTCCCCGATTGATGTTTAAATGCTTGACCCTAAATTCCAACCATGTTCTAGATTAGTACAGAGATGTAATTTAATCCTCACAAGACCTCTGAAACATGTATTACTCTCATTTTACAATACTAAAACTCAGAGATTTGACGTGATCTGCCCTGGGTTACCCAGTTGGTGAGTAATAAAGTTGAGATCGAGTCCAGAATTCCATGTTTTCAGGTCTGAAGCTCTGCTCTTTACGCTGTACTAATACAGAATAAAATCTGACAGGTATATCAGTTATGCTTTGGGTCTAAGGTGTTTTAGCACATCTACAAGTAAAGATAACTTTTGGGCTATTTGCTCTGCAGTTACCAGTAATGCATGTGTGTGTGTGTGTGTGTGTGTGTGTGTGTGTGTGTGTAGAGATACACACACACACATAAAAATATACATATAAATATATATATATATATTTTAAATTTTACTTTAAGTTCTGGGATACATGTGCAGAACGTGCAGGTTTGTTACATAGGCATACATGTGCCATGGTGGTTTGCTGCACCCATCAACCCATCATCTAGCTTTTAAGCCCTGCATGCATTAAGTATTTGTCCTAATGGTCTCCCTCCTCGCATGTTGTATATTTTTATTTTTGTAGACTCTGTTCTAGTTTATTTCCCCTCAGTATGTTAAAGTACAAAAAGCATGGTCTCTGGATTCAGACAACCCTGAACTTGGATTTTAGCTTTACCATTTAAACATTAAGTTACTTTTCCAAACTTGAGTTTTCCAATTTTAAAAAGTGGGGTAATGTCTTCTTCATCAATTGGTATATTTGTATCTATTCTTACAAATATGTGTAATAAATTACCCCAAAACTTAGTGGCATAAAATGATAAGCACTTATCACCTCACAGTTTCTGTGAGTCAGTAATTAGGGAGCAGCTTAGTGGGGTGTTCCCGCTTGGGGCCTTTCCTGAGATTTCTGTCAAGCTGTTGGCTGGAGCTGCAGTCATCTGAAAGCTTGACAGAGCTTGGAGGATCCACTCCATGTGTACAACTCACTCACATGGCTCTGTAGTGCCCTCAGTTCCTCAGTGTGCCGGCCTCTCCATTGGTTGGTTGAGTGTCCCCCAGTATGGCAGCCACCCTTTCCCAGAGTGTCGAATAAAGAGGGGAAGTGGTGTTCTCCTCCTCCCATACACCAAGGCAGGAGTGAAGACTGTTTGAGCCCCTTTCCCAGTCTGGGCCTTTAAGTCTGGGTCCTTTCAGAATAGTGACTTTTCAGAGGCAGTGCAGCTGCTAACTCAGCTTTTAGCATTCTAGATGGTTCTAATGTACAGTCTTGGAAATGAGTCCCCAAAGCAAAAGCTGATAGTACTGAATTCATAGTACTATTGCCAATAACTGACCCAAAGTGGGTGTCCTCTTTGGGTCAAAGGAGAGTGAAAATGGGAAAATGTACCACATATAAGCTGATATCTGAAATTTATATCTCTAACATAGAACATTCCCCTGAGCTCCAGACTTGCTATTTTACTACCTACTTGATATTTTTACTTGGATGTTAAATAAGTATTTTTTTTTTTTTGAGACCGAGTCTTACTCTGTCGCCCAGGCTGGAATGCAAGGGCATGATCTTGGCTCACTGCAACCTCCACCTCCCGCGTTCAAGCGATTCTCTTGCCTCAGCCTCCCAAGTAGCTGGGATTACAGGCACCTGCTACCATGCCCAGCTAATTTTTGTATTTTTGTAGAGACGGGGTTTCACCATATTGGTCAGGCTGGTCTCAAACTCCTGACATTAGGTGATCCGCCCATGTCGGCCTCCCAAAGTGCTGGGATTACAGATGTGAGCCACCGCACCTAGCCGTATGTTAAATAAGTATCTTAAACTTACCATGTTCTTCTAGACCTTGACCTTCTGGTTTTTACCGCCACTATTTCTCTTGTCTTTTAACAAAACAAAGATTAAGCAAACAAAAAACACTCATTCTTTTGCAAAATCTTCCTCATCTTAGTAACTGTCAACTCCATTCTCGTAGTTACTCAGGCCGAAACCTTGGTGTCATCCTTGACTCCTTTTCTTCTCACAATCCACATCCAATCTATTAGCAAATAGGTTAACTCAACCTCCAGAATATGCCTGGCATCTCACCATTTCTCGTTATTTCCACTATGACTGCCCCTGTGGAAACCAGCCTCTCCCTTGCCTGGGTTACTTTAATAGCCACCTGCTCGGTCTTGCTTCCACTGCTGTCTCTGCCATTCTTGTTCACATAGTAGCCACGGGGAGCCTGTTAAAACACACCCATCATGTTATACCTGCACATAGTATTCACCAGGGGCTTCCCGGCAGACTCACTGTAACTGCCAGAGTCATGATGGTGGCCTACAAAGTCCTGCTTAATCTGGGTCCCCAGTCTCTCTGATTTCTTTTATCTCCTGCATTCTTCTCCTTGCTTACTATGTTTCAATCAAATCCTCTTTGCTGTTCCTTGTACATAACAAGCACAGTCCTACCTCAAGACCTTTGCATTTCCCTCGACCCAGAGTGTTCTTCCTACAGATATGTGTGACCTACTCCCTTCTTTTCTTTTTTGCCGGGAGACCAGAGTTTTACTACTATTTAAATCGGTCTCCCCTAGCTTTCAGGGAGCAGAGTTTCTAAGGAAACTTGGTGGGTGGGGCGAAGCCAGTGAGCCAGGAGTGCTGACTGGTTAGAGATGAAATTGTAGGGAGTCAGGAGCTGTCCTCTTGTGCTCAGTCAGTTCCTGGGTGGGGGTCACAAGATCAGATGAACCAGTTTATTGATCTGGGTGGGGCCAGCTGATCCATTAAGTGCAGGGTCTGCAAAATATCTCAAGCACTAATCTTAGGAGCAGTTCAGGGAGGGTTAGAATCTTGTAGCCTCCAGCTGCATGACTCCTAAACCATAATTTCTAATCTTGTGGCTAATGTTAGTCCTACAAAGACAATCTAGTCCCCAGGCAAGAAGGGGGTCTATTTTGGGAAAGGGGTGTTACCATCTTTGTTTAAACTATAAGTTTCTCGCAAAGTTAGTTCTGCCTGCGCCCGGGAACGAACAAGGACAGCTTGGAGGTTAGAAGTAAGATGGAGTCAATTAAGTTAGATCTCTTTCACTGTCTCAGTCATAATTTTGCAAAGATGGTTTCAGTCCCTCCCTTTGGGTTTTAAAACACCTTAATCTTAAGGTGTAGGCTCTGAAGATGGGAAAAGGCCTTCGATCACTCTGGCTTCTTCCTGCTGATAGGGGACGTAGGTGGGAATGGGAGTGAACCCCAAACTGAGAAGAGCGGAACCACTTTGTAACTGTCTGAGTGTACTCATGCAGACTTGGCTGGGATTTCAGGGCTTGTGTGGGAAAAACATTACTACTCTCATCTGTAGTTTTACTGCAGTGTTTAAGTGAACAGCCTACTATAAGGTAAATAATGAGTCCTAGGATGAGGAGCACAGTTCCCAATTTTAAAAGCAAAGATTTGAAAGCATTAGTCTGGGGACTTCTAACCCACAAAGAATTTAGAATTTCATCTGAACTGCAGGAAAAAACCTCTAGAACAGTTAACAACAGTATACTATAGTTTTTCTTTTGAAGCATAATTTTTCTCTCTCTAGTCCCCATTTTTATTAAAAACAAATCATGATAGAACTAATTTGTTTACAAAATAAACTTTAGTCTTACTGTACTTGGCCTGATTATTTGCATAAAGTGCAGCAAGAATAATTATTTTTCACTT